>NC_056727.1:1106793479-1107018479 GCF_019279795.1 Protopterus annectens
CCCAAAATTTAATTCCGGAATTTCCCAGGTAAAAAAACCCCAAAAAGGGGGGGAAAGGGCCGCCCCTGGGGGGGGAACCCCCCAAGCGTGACTTGTCCAGCATGTCATCCCAGGCAGACAGACATTGGATCCCCTTTGAATGACACCAGAGTTTAAGCCAATTGTTAAAGCTGATCATCTTATCTCTGTATTGTGGCATCATTTTGGTGAAGGTAGGATACTGCTCAAGGTCAGGGTCATACCTGCCTGGGCTACATAATCAGAGAGCTCCTCAATGTCTCTTTTCATGTAGTCCAAGGAGGCACGTCTCAGGTCGTTCACACCAGCATGGACAATGACTGAGTCATATTTGTACCTGCTGTTGAGAGACCTGAGTGCTTGCTATGTGGCGGATTCTAGCGCCCGACAGGCAGCTTACTGTAACTCTCTCCTTACTCAGTCTGGTGAGCGGACGCCAGTGTGTCTGACTATGGAGTCACCAATGACTAGTGTGTCTGGCATTGTGTTTGGCCTTAAGGGCTGTGACTGTTTGACACCCTGACTGCGAGGTCTATGTGTTGCAGGTGTTGTGTTCTGAGGTGGTGGTTGTTTGGGTGTCTGCTTTGGTGGCCTCTGCTGTTTTGGTAGATTTCTGATCAGAGCCTCCGAGTATGTCTTTGTGTGTTTATGTGTATGATTTGAGGTTGTGATGGTACTCTGTGAGACTGGGTCTATAGTGTGTGTGGTAACCTTCTCCTCCTGTCTGGTCTTGCCAGTCCTAAGTTGAGAGAGCTCAGCCTCCAGTTTGGCTGTATAGTTGCATCTCTCGCATGTATTTGTGTTTTGTGGGAGGAGGATAGGGTTGTCTGTGTACATGAGGCAATTGTAACATTGCCTCAATATTCCCAGGTTCACCAGCTGAGCAGGAGAGGATACTAGCAACTGATCCCTCGACATGCTAGAAGGAATAGACAAAAAAACTTTAAAAAGAGATTCCGTGGGATGTGGGTGTCCAAGAAATGGGGTTCGCCTTTTTGGGGTACTATCTATAACAAGAGTGCTGTATCTCGGTGATAAGTACTGTAGGAGCAAGTGTATGTGGCTAATTGTGGCAGACAGGCAGCTGACAGTATGTATGCCCTCGTATAGGTCGGTGTGTACCATAGTGCTAGAGTTTGCATTCACAAATGAGTACTGTTGGGCATGTTTCCAGTCATGTGTTCAGAGGTGTGGCACAATTATGCAAACTATGTCATACAGTTTGTGTATTTCGGTGTCTGTCTCATCCTGTTTGGGGGGGTCACTTGTTTGGCCAGATATTTAGACGCATCTGTGAACGTGTGTGATTTCCGGTAGTGTGTGTGGGTGTCCTTACTGTATTCTGGTAAGGGTATGTGTTGGTTGTGTTGATGAGTTGCATGTGTTAACCTACATCTCATGACTGTCCAGTCCAGTCATGGCTGTAGACTGGGCTGCCTTCCAGCTTACCCCTGTAGCTGCATCCCTAACAATGTGTGGGGCGTGGAGTTAGGTGGGTCTGGCAGTGTACATGGCATAGAGATTACACTCCCCAAGGATGGCCACATACACAAAGCTGACATTAGGAAACACCAGTAGCTGACTAGTGGACATGCCTGTATGAGCAGTCAGTACTACAAGTACCAAGTACCATATTTAGTTTACGTATTGCCTATGAAGATGTTTGAGACAGTTTAGACAGTACATATTTGTGTTATGGACATGACAACACTGGCTATTACGGAAACATTGTAGCTACCTTTAGCAGCAATCCTCCTCTGAGGAGCACATCACATCCTGTTAGTTGATTACAGATGATGCAAGTGTCTACAGGTCTGTTTCCTTCTCTGGGTATATACTCACATATCCACCAGGACCATGAGCTCTGTTGGGCACAAACACCCACTCTCCAAAATGAGTAATGTATCAATAGGATCTGATGCCACTATCATCAACATGATCATGATATAATCAGATAATGTGAGCCATCACCTATGATCCGGCTATTACACATGGGCAGCTGTCTCCTCCATCTTACACTCCTACTGCAGATGTTACACTGGAGTTAAAGATGATATGCAACCTGTTTCATTACCAGTGCTGTGGACTACCTTACATACATTATGTGTAGGCGGCTGTTATGTTGGCAATGAGAGGTTGGGCTACACAGACCTGGTAGTTCAACCAGTGTGTCTGTACTTTCAATATCCACTCTATGTAGGTGTGCACATAGCCATTTGGCCTAGCCCTGTAACAAGGGTCACTACACATTTGCATAACATGTACACATGCACAGCTGTTATTGCTTGCAAATGATAGTAGAGAGGTGGATATTACGTGTTATGTGCATGGATAGTTACCTGGCTCTTCCAATTATCTTTGCTATCATGCTGCTAACCTGTCAGATGAATACTAATGCTATGTGTCCTGTCATTGAGTATTGTAATTGCCAATAGACATAACTACTGTTTGCATAACATAACAGAACTGCAGATTTGCCTAGAATGCTGTACATTACACAGTTATTGGCACAATATCCCACAATGCACACCATATTTGCACAGTAAGGCCACCTTTAACATGTTCATCTTACTTATACACCCATACATATGTTGACTGTTACAATATATCGACATATACTATCCCCTGTTATAGCACATACTTGTTGGACCAATCCTGACACTGACAGTGGCTGGAAGCAAATTGGTGAGTTCCAAGCCCATATCATCCCTTGTGGTGTATGTGGAGTGTGCCGTGTGACCTACAGCAGTACACACATAGAATACTACAAGCATTACAACTGCTCAACAATACATCGCTACAAGATAGCTATTTCCACTATGTGCATTGATTACACTGTAATTTTTACAGTACAGATACTACATACACAGACACTACATGTTATACATACTGTCTTATTAATCGGAGGTGTTATTAACTGGTGTAATACTCGTTTTCGGTTTGTCTTTCAGTGTTTTGTACTGTCCTACAGGTAGATACAGATGGTCTGAATGTGTGACAAGGCAACCTTTTATAGTTACAGATCAGTAACATGTGCTGTCCCGAGGACCAATTGGTGTTCCTAAGTAGCTAATTACATGCACATCAGATGCGCTGCTACTGCCTTAGCCAATACTATGGCTACAGTGGAGTATAATCGAGTACTCCACTTGGGCGTTGTCCCTTTGCCTTACTTGTGAGGAAGACAGTGTGGAAGTATTGTTTGGAATCTCTTGCAACAGCTGTATGGAGATGAACAGTAATATATTGTGTGTAATGCCTAGAGGAATTGGTCTAAATGTGAGTACTGCTGTCATATTTCTGAACATTCCTACTTGTGCAGGGTTTGTCTGTACCTAATACTTCTGCATATGTTTCAGTCTGGCCAGGTTGTTTGACCAGCTCAAGGCTGCATAGCTATGCATATAATGTTAGGGGGTTTACAGTGTGCCTACCAGACATATTTAGTTTGGTGTTACTGTGTATCATACTGTGCTAATAATCAGTACTCGGTAAAACTTCCTGGTGTACAAACCTTTCAACCCTCTGAAACGGGATTAGTTCATACAAATGCCTTTACATCAGAAGCTGTTCAATTGTTAACGGAAACTATTTCACATAGGGCCATGATGGTGTGTCTGTGTCCAGGTTGTACAGTAGTTGCATAATTGGTTATGGTATGACAGTATGTATTGATTAATTTTGGTTGTGGGGTAGATGTTGGTGGGTGTACATAGCACATGCAGGTGTGTAGGAACCCTTTCATACAACGTCTATATGTGTGTGGGTGTTCTTTCCCTATGTGAACACCTATCCCTTAGTGGACTAATACTATGGTAATTGCAGGCTGATTCATTAAGGCACTATTAAATGCTTCCTGTAAAGCATGCAGGTACTGTTAGTCCTTGAATCCTTTTGGCAATACATCAGAATGTAATAAGGCTTTGAAAAATGAAGGCTGTCTGTGTAATTCTGTCATGGATATTTGCAGTCATTGCAGTTGTGTTGGTGACTGTGTCCATAGAACATATTTGTATTGGCATATACTCTTCATATGTTATTTTCATATTGTTTGGGGGGGGGGGTGGAATGTGTGATTGCTATGGTCCATGTTATACTTAGATATGACCACTTCGGATGTTGTCTACAGACATGTATGTATGTGTATGTATATATATGTATGTATATATATATATATATATATATATATATATATGTATATATATATATATATATATATATATATATATATATGTGTGTGTGTGTGTGTGTGTGTGTGTGTGTGTGTGTGTGTATGTATGTATGTATGTATATATATATATATATATATATATATATATATATATATATATATAAATATATATATATATATATATATATATATATATATATATATATATATATATATGAGCATACACCTTTAAATGGGTACATAGTGGGTTGTCCTATTTCAACACATTCCTCCCATTTGTGTTTTAACCTGTCTGCATACACAACTGGGATATGTACATCCCAGGTAGCTTAGTGTTAGATTGTTCTGAGGATAGAGTACATGGTTGCGGGTTGTACTCCTGGAAGGTGTTATTATTTTACCTCTCAGAGTAGGCACTGTGAATAACGCACATTTATGTGGTTGTGAGCAGGTTTGCCTGTGGTCTGTACAGCGTTAAGCAAAGGTTAAACGTGTGAAGCCCTTATCCGTTTACAGTGTTTCAACACCGCTTACCATCACGCAAACACATGGAAACCCACTTACAACTGCTTAAGAGTGCTTTAATCCACCTGCATCCAAAAGCCCTTATTCTGGCCCTCAAAATAACCTAACAGCCCTTGCAGGTCTTGAACCCGGGAACATAAACACCACAGTCACTGACTTTACGACTAAGGCATCTGAGATATGTATGAATGTGATGGTGTTTACAATATACATTGTACTACAGACATTCCTCACTACTGAAAACAAATGTGACAGTCAGTTGGTGTACATATGTCTGATGCATGTTAATGTTCATATGTTTGTGAAAGTAGGTGTTGCAATGTGACATGACAGGGTGTATTATGAATGAGTAAGGTTCTTGCTTTGTGTCCTTTTTATATTGTCCCCATACTCCATGTATGCCCCTCCAGTTCACTTACTGGACATCCGACCCAGGCCCTCCGTGATGCATGATTGCATTACCCATCATTCCTCCCCCACCCCAATCTTCACATACACAACAACCACCCCTTCTATGGTGAATTAGGTTAATATTAATTGTTATAATACCAGAGCTGCATGTGTTTTGTGTACACTCCAATTCCTTTGGAGTGCTTCTGTGTCACGAAGTGTGTTCATAGATGTTAATATATATGGCTATTGATGTAACTGTATAATATATATATATATATATATATATATATATATATATATTAAATATTTATATATATATATATATATATATATAGATATAGATATATATATATATATATATATATATATATATATATATATATATATTTCTTATTAGTTTGTAACAGTAATACATCTGTAGACTGGAATGTGTTGGTTCACAAACTACAGTACATTACAATGTACTGTACATATGTACACAAAGTCAATGTCCCATTTGTGATCATTACAGTGAAATGCATATGGTATAAGGTGTAGTCTCAAGACCATGAAACATGGATGGCTTAGTGTTACATCCCATGACTATAGTGTGCATGGTCCAGGGTTCAACACCTGCGATGCTTCACGAATGTTTTTTACTGCAGAATAAGACTCATTTAAGCAGTTGTAAGCATGTTTAAAAGTGTTTGTGTGACATTATAGCAGTGGTTAAACAGTTAAACAAACTTTGTAACGTATAACCTGTGCGCCACATCTGCTAACTACCCCGGATATATACATGTCAGTGATGTAACATCTCACTATGTGCTGACATACCATTACATTCTCTGTTGACTGTACTCTCCTGCACACATGGGTTTATATGGGTGATTCAAATGTTTATTATACAGACGATTACTACCTATATATGCAAGCTGTGGTTAAGGTATACTTTTGCACATGATAAACATCCCTGCCATTATCGGGATTGTAACCTCAAATGCACAGATACTATGCGGATGCTGTAACCATTACACTGTGGACATTAATGTTGCTTCCGCCTATTTCCTATTTAGATGATTTCTATGTGTAAGCTTGGCTAAGCAAAGGGCGGAGGCCCCCAAACCCACTGAGCTTCACTTACTCTTGAAATAACAACATATAATAAATGTAATGTGAGACAATACATTACATTCCTAACTACATTAGGCATAGCCCCTCACTGACACACTTCAAGGGAAACCTTGTTGTGTGAATGGGTAACAGACTATACACCCCTGGGATCATGTGCCCCAGAACCATACAGCCAGGGGGTGGGGGAGCCTGTCCAGTTTGATGGCTGCAAGACCTGTTGGGGGAATTGAATGGTGTTGAATTGCCACATTATCATGCCCTCTTTAGATCACTAAGTGCCCCTATCACCCTCCACAGCCCCAGTCTTCAACAGCTTCCAGCAACTCTGCCTGGAATTGCTTCGTTGGCTATGCTTGACAGAGGCTCAGTTACTTCATCAATGGTGCGGGGAAGGCCAACACACTGTTGCTATGCTTCTAATTGCCCTTGGGCAGATAGGTAGCAGGCTATCTGTGGACCTCTAATGTACAGGACATCATCACCATAATATGTGAATAAACAGACCTTTAGATCACAATATACAGTGAGAACCCACCATGTAGTCATGAAACAGTTGAGTACATCCCGAACATACGGAACACTGATACTTAGTCACTCCAAAAGCCTATCTTGGAAGCTAGAATACTTGTTTAAGTTTAAGGCTTTCTATTGCTGACCAGTAGGTTACCTACAGGGGAGATGAAAAACAAGCACAGATGGGGAACCTGCATGCAATGATACCATACCAGCCTATGTGTCAGCCTTATGCTTTGGAATACTGGCCAAGGCTATTGGCGCCCCATTGTGCCTTATTTAGGTGAGTCTCGAAGGTGAATACCAGCTCCGTAAACAGCACAATAGCAGATTCAATGAGGATTATGCTACTCAACACCAGGGGTTGTGATCATAACATGCATGCACTCACAGTACTCCTCAGGATGGACAACATCAACATCTGTGCATTAACTGAAATCTGTCTTAAGGCTCCTGAAAGCACACTAGCACTACCAGACTACAACCCATACCACATCTTTTGGCCACAGAACATGGACTGACAAACATGGAGGGGCTGTATCCATATTCATCAGGGATACCTACACCTCGAGGTTAGTGGGGCAGCATGATACCTCTGTGATCATCCATGTGCAGCTAACATCAGCCACAAATGCAATGTGGAATGTGGCCTGCTACGGATAACCCTCCATGACCCAGGACCTCCACTCCACCTACCTGGAGACAGTGGAGAACACGACAGTCCTAATGCACACCCTGGCATTGGTTGATGTCAACTACCATATCATTAACGGGGAAATGTACTCTAGTACTGAGCAACAGGTGTACCACAGCAGAGGTTAACCAGTCACTGGTTAGATCTGATCATGAACTATTCACTGTTTCCACACCCTAGCATCTCCCCCACCCACGGATACCACAGTGTATACCTTTCCTACAGCTAAATTTACACTACTAGTGACAGGGGTGGGGGGTTTCACAGCCCCTACGCTAAGGGGAAACACTGCTCAAGATACAGACAGATTTACAAATGCAGTCTATAAGCACCTACATGGATGTATGGATCGTGCGATCACTGGTCAACCAAGACTCACTCCTCCTAGACAAGGACACAGTCTGGTAGACCTCTGCAATAAACAGGCTATACTACAGACGTATGACAGTGTTCCAGACACACAGCAAATCCCACAAAGGGCAGACATCCGTGACCACTATTAGTATGATACGTAGGTCCCTCATGACATCATCCAAGGCTAACATCAGCAGAATACGCAAGGATTCGAAAGATAACCACAAAGCCTTCTTTGGCTATGTCAAGGATCTACGTGGTGACACACAGATTTGCACTGTGCCTGTGAAATATAGCACAAAATATGCTGACCCTACTGATATCACCAACATCCTTGCAGATACATTCGGTGCATACTTCACCCCCTAAAGAGTCCACAACACTACCCGAAAGGTACAGTATCCCAACCATCAGAGATACACAGTTGGAAACAGCCCTCTCCAACAGCAGAACACAGCATCAATGGAGGCAGATGTTGACCCAGACTGCATCTTGCAAACTATACAAGACAACCTGCCCCCCACTTAATTAAGCATTCTTATCTCAGCCTCTCCACAGGCTACATGCCCATACAATGGCGCGTGACAACGGTTATTCCACTCCATCAAGGTGAAATCACAACTGACCATGGTAACTACCACCCCATAAGCCTGACTAGCCTGGTCTGCAATGGTATGGTTCGCATCCTCATGGCACTCATTAACAATGACATTGGTAACCTTCGAACACGTGACCCAACCCAGGTCAGCTTGGTTGAGTGCAGTTCATGCCTACTGAACCTGTTTGACATCTTACATACAGTCACCAAGATGCTAGATGATGGGGGAGGTGGTTCACACATACTACCTGGACCTCACCAAGGCTTTTGACACCATGCCCCACTCAGGTATTACTGATAAACACACCAGCCTGTACATTCACCCATACATCACAGGTTGGGTTGCCAACAAGCTTACACACAGAACCCACATGGTACGAATAGCGGTCTCCAAGTCCAACTCTTGAAAAGTCACGACTGGTGTCCCACAGATCTTAGTCCTGGGAGCCTTACTGTTTGGCATATATGTCTCAGATGTACAGGTAAACACAGGTGGACTACGGCAGACCATGTTTAGCAATGACTGCAAACTGGGAGCCATGATTGATAGTCCAGCTGCCACGGACATCCCTCAAGGGGCCTCACAGAGAACATCACAGTGTGCCAATGACATGGCCTCCAGCCAAGTGCCACTAACTGCATGTTCATTCCATTGTGGAATTGGCACCCACATATTAACACATGAGCGGCAGCCACTTTAATACAGATGAGGTAATGGGGAATCTGGGGACTAAGGTAGATAGTGCTCTCCCCTTTGACAATCATATCTCCACAGTAGTTAGGACATCCTTCTATGTAAGCCATCTGATTACTACGGGGTTCCCATCTAGACATACTAGGGTTATAGTGCCCCATTACGCATCACTCATCATTCCCATCATAGGGTATAATAACCCATGTGGTCCTCAGAGGACACATCCAACAGCTGGGGGGGGGTCCACGAATGTACCTCACCAATGGGAATACTGGCCTCCAACATATGGCCTATGCAGCTGGACTGAATAAACTCCTGCTTTACTCAGTGACATCTTGTTTACCCAGAGATGATCTCCACTGGCCAACACAGCCCTGTCGAACTCTGGCTTGATGGATATGCTCCACCTATGGGAATCCATGTCACAGTGAGCTGACTTTGCCACAACAATAACTGAAGGATGCTGGAGGGACAGCTTCCTGACACAGACACTCTCCATACTTTGGAACAACATCCCTAATTACATTATACAGAGCCGCTCACTAACACTCTGCAAGAAAAACCTTGAAGGGTGGATGGGGAACAGTAGATGCACCCCAGGCATCCCACCATTGGCTCTGCTCCGCAGAGGGACGGTTAATAAATCAATGGGGTGGCAAACGCTGACACATTTTGGCTGCCTTATGAATGGCCTCTGGCAGTTGGCCAAGTACCTACCTATGAATCTATACATACAGTATCTGCATAAGCTGATAGCTTAATTTACTGTTCAGGTGTTGACTTACCTTGAGCCAATGGCTGTTGTGTGTGCAATAGTTGAGGGCTGCCTATGTTGGATGCACACAGTAGACTGCCTATACATGACAATTTACAGGTAGTCTTGTGCGTGTGCCATCCATTTTTACTGTGTGTGCAGGTGGAGAAAGGTGTCAGTCCCTAGGTGCCTACACTGTCAGTGTGTATGCCATACGTTCCCTCTTTGCCAAGGCATGGGCATACTGGGCATGCCTCCGTCTGCCTACTGGGGCTGGCTCAGGGTGTTCATGGTCTGAGTACCTCTGTGCCTGTGGGGCCCATTGGCAATGGTGGTGGGCTGTGAGGGCCTTCACCATTCTGTCCCTGCTGCAGCTGTTTCTGCAGGACCATATTATGTAGCATGGCACACACTATAAAGATGTGGGCACATGTGCCTGGAGAGTACTGCAAGGCTCCACCAGATATGTCCAAGCAACGGAACTGTGATTTCAACATCCCAAAAACACACTCTATGATGATTCTGGTTTGTGCATGTGCCTCAATATGGCGTTCCTGCATGGGTGTGTGTGCATTTCTGATGGGAGTCATCATCCATGGTTCCAGTGCATAGCCAGCATCCCACACCAGGTGGCCATTTGGGATGTCCCCCCTGGCAAATAACAGATACAGCTGTGAGGCATGCCAGATGTGGAAGTCGTGATAGCTTCCTGGGCTGCCAGCACATACATCCATGATAATGCCCTGGGCATTGCACATGACCTGGCAGCTGATGGAGGGGTATCCCTTGCGGTCTATGTAGCGCCTACTCTGCTCACCGGGTGGTGACGATGTGTATGTGCGTGCAGTCTATTGTACCCAGTACCTCTGGGTATTCTGCCACATGGTGGAAGAGATGCATATTGCTGGCCAACTCCTCCTGCATTCGGGGGATGTATATGTGCTCATTGGCATGTGATAACATGGCATCCAGGAAGTGGTGTAGTACCCTGGATGCTGATTCCTGTGAGATAACCATGATATCCCCAGTTTGTCTTTGAAAGGTACCTGTAGCTAGTATTCTCAGGCTTACACATACCTTTGTATCCACTGGGATGGGTTCCCCTCTGTTTGTTCTGGCTCTGAGGGGTGGCCGGCACAGCTCCACAAGTTGCTGTAGGGTGTCCCTGTCCACCCTGTAATGCTCTACTATCTCCAGATCATGTAGCCCCTGGTAGGTTAGCCTGGGTCTGAACACTCTCCTCCTTCTCTGGTGCCTGCGGTGGTCATGTGCATCATCCTCCACACCACCTTCAGTCTCCAACACATGCTGGTGGATCAAAGCTATGGCAGCCCCTAACATGGACATAATAAAAGTTCCCTGTCTGTATACACCACTGGTGCAGAGTGTATGGGAATACACAAATGTGTGTGATGTGCTTTCACACTTTATAGTTTTGTGCTATGGATGCTGCTGATGTAAGTGGGTATGTATGAGCTATTCCAGCTGCTGTGTGTCTTAATTATGGGTTTGCAATGAGTACTGCATGTGTGGGGCCTTTACTGTGGAGATCTACTTGCCTGCCTTGATTAATCTGCTGCCCTTTAATTCACTTTTTGACCTGGATCCCCTCCCATTATCAGGCATGCATCCACCTACCGTCTTTCTTGTTTTGTACTTTCCCTACCCAGTCATGGCGAAATGTGCCTTGTAGCTGATATACTACCTATCGCCTTTGTTCTGCTTTGACACTTTGCTGTTTTCTTTGCAGTTCAGCCCCTCCCCTTCCCTGTTCTGCAGGTAGCTGCTTGCAGCCTTGTTAACTGTTGTCAGTGGCCCACTGTAGGCTCCTAGTTGTTAATTAGTCATTTGTACTCCAATTTCACTGCTGCAGCATTTCCTTATTTCTTTCCTATATCCTTCCTGTTTCATCTGCAGTGCACACCGCGCATACCCGTTTACTGGGTTTACGTGCATTTTCATCTCCATTCACATGCATACTCGGTTACCTTGTGTACTCTCAGCTAAGCATAGCTATGGGCAATTCGACACACCCCTATCCTGCAGCTTTGCCTAGCTAGGGTCAAACCAGTTTAGCAATCTCTGTTCACATGCATACTCGGTTACCTTGTGTACTCTCAGCTAAGAATAGCTATGGACAATTCGACACACCCCTATCCTGCAGCTTTGCCTAGCTAGGGTCAGACCAGTTTAGCAATGCTCCAATGTGCTTACAGCAATGGCGACACACCCCTCTCTTGATGTCATCTTTATCTCAAGGGCTCACCTCAGTGTTATAACGCTATGCTGTGAGGTGCATCCTTACACCAGTGGGGAATCTGTGATTCACTATTACTCCTCTCATTTGCATGGCATTGCCTACTAACACCTAGCTACTGCGCATAACACTGTCACTGCCCCTTAGCAACTCTTGCGCCATATGTATGGTGTAGCATGCCTGCCATTGACTACTATGGGGAAATCATGATATGTGTTTCATTGCAGTTTTATTCTATATTTTTATATATTCCTTGCGATCCCCTTTGTGCACCACTGCCCTGCACTTCCATGTCATGATAGTGCGACTATATATATATATATATATATATATATATATATATATATATATATATTAAATATTAATTTTATATTTTGTACATTTTTCTATGCCAATGGCTATATATTTAGCCATTGGCATATATTAACAATATAATATATGTGTTTGGTCGGCTGTCATGGCTCTGATTTTATGTTTGCAAAAATGTAAACTATTTTTTACGGTTTACATTTCTGCATGCTTACACTACGCCTGCACCACTTCCTGAATCGCTACATACCTTCATTTGCATGCTACACTGCTGCAAATGGGGTAATTAGCATACAAGGCTCAGGAGTTGTGTGGGTGTAGCGTATGCAGGTAGTGCATGTGGGAACAGCTCATACCTGAATCGCTCGGCGGCCATCTTTGGTGTTAGAATGCCAACGCTACGCCTGCACCTGGCGCAAGCTTCATGAATCCCGGGGAGTGACTTTTATAAGTAAGTCAAGAAATAAGACTGATACTTCCACTTATAAAACATACATGACACCCCTGCAACAGCTTTATGAGGATGACCTTATCAGTAGAAGGCTGCATGATTTCCTAGCGGTTACCCACCCAAAGCTACTTAGTGTTTTTGGGAATTACTAGACCTCACAACACTCTCCAGGATGGTGATAGCAGGGGAAGGTGGCATCAATAAACCATAGACAATTTTTCTGGAATATCACATTAAACTTTTTGGCTAGCAAGGCTAACTCCTTTGTTTTGGACCAACTTGATTTTCTGAGGAAAATGAAATCTGTTCCCGTTACTGTGGATTCAGCTTTGGTGACTACAGATGTATAGGCACTCTACACCATACTGCCCCATCAGTAATATATACAGGCTGTGAGGGATATGATGAAGAAGGAAAACACATGCATCCCAGATGTGATAACCTGATTTCTATCTTACTGCATTTGGTGGTGAGCAACATTTTTTGGGATTTAATCCAGTATTTACAAATAGAAATGTGGAATTGCAATGGTAGCAGCTAAGGCCACTAGATTCGCTAATACAGCTTTAAGTGTGAAAGTGAAAATGGTCTACAACTAGGACTCCTGGTGCTTCATCAAATGTTACCCAAGATTCATTGCTGATATTTTTATTGTTTGAAAAGTATCACTGGAAGCTGCAAAGAAGTTCTTTGTACACTTTAGACAATAGATATTTTTTTAATTTACTACTCGTCACAATTACCATAAGGTCAGTGTTCTGTATCTCTCTGTTTATAAGCACTGACTTTTATGACAAAGTCATTATTGAGACTGTTACTGCCACTTATAAATACATGACACCCTGCAACACGACTGCATGATTTCATAGCATTTACCCACCCCAAAGCTACTTAGTTTTTTATAGGGAATTACCAAGCCTCACAAGAATCTTCAGGAGCCTCCCACACACAGAATGATGACAGCATGGAAAGGTGGCATCAATGAACCAGAGACAATTTTCTGGAATATCACATTAAACGTTTGGCTAGTGGGGCTAATTCTTTTGTTTAGGACATGCTTGATTTTCTGAGGTAAATTAAATCTGTTCTTGTTACTGTGGATTCAATTTTGGTGACTACAGATGTACAGGTACTCTTCACACCATGCTGCCCCAGGAGTTACATATACAGGCTGTGAGAAATATGATGAAGAAGAAAACCACAGCCCTAACAGATGAGATTACCCTGATTTCTAACTTACTGAATTTGTTGCTATGCAGCAATTTTGTGGACTTAATTCAGTATTTAAAAACAGAAATGTAGAGTTGCAATAAGTGCTAGCAGCTATGTCCACTAACCTAGCTAATACAGTTTTTATTAACTGGGAAAGAGAAACAGTCTAAAACTGAGAGTCCTGGTGTTTCATCCAATGTTACCTTAGATTCATTGATGATATTTTTATTGTAGGGAAAGGGATATTAGAAGCTTTGAAGAAGTTTTTATACACATTAGACAACTAATTAATTTTTGTTTAATTTACTAATCATCATACATATCTTAATGTTAGTTTTATCTCCCTGTTTGTAAGCACATGAAGTCACAAGTGTAGAATGATTTATATTACAAACCAACCTGGTTAAACTTACTGTTTAATGGCAACATCATGCACCCACAAATGACTACGTATAATATGATAAAGTCACAGTGTATACAGTTTGCTAGTGTGTCCAGAAAAAAGGACCTCCACAGGAATTTTCTTAACAGGGATAAGAAATGGGATTACCACATGTCTTTTTAATCCTATCAAAGACCTCACTTCAAGGGAGGACATATACAAACCACAAAGAAGATTGTTATGTAATTTCAGAACTCACTGCACTGACCAAAGGAAAGAAAGACTGAAAAGTCTGAAGATAACTTTCAGTAAAGTTGCCCAAGAAATAAAAAGGATAATTTGGGAGAACTGGTCATTTATGTCTAGTTAAAAACTGTTGTGCAAGATTCTGGATCCTAGTCCTTCTTTCGTTTTCAAAACAATGCAGGAACATTAGAGCTTACTTAGAAAGGACATGCAAAAAGGACAATATGGAAAGGTCCCAATACCTTTAAATGTGGGCACCCTTTCTGTACCATTTGTGAGTTCATGAGCTGCAGTGATTTTTTTCATCTGTCCCAGCATGGGTAAGAAACATAACAGCAAGTTGGCTGGAAACTACAACAGCAAAAAATTGTTTACGGAGGTCAATGTTCCAAGTGTCAAGTTATTTACATTTGGAAGACTATTTCTAAGTTTGAAAGGAGGAGATCCCAAACACACATCTGAAATGAGAAATAGACTAAGCAAAAATCCTTTTGAAAAGCACAGCAATGAATTCACACATCATTCTTTTTTCACTTTTCACATTTTGGACATGATCAGGATGGGTATGCTCAAGAGAAACTGTAATGCCATCATGGGAGGAGTTGGAATTGCAAATTCTCCTTAACTCCTATAACCCACATGAACTTAATGCTTGTTCAATGAAATGTATTCTTCAGCTTAAGGCACTGGACCACAAAATAAAATGGTTATCACATCATGTTTGCATCATCTTCACTTTTCTCAGACATTTTTATTGTTTTATTTTTTATGGTTTTGGCTTGTTATCTGTTCTGCTATAACATATACATATTCATTTGCCATTTTGTTTTTCCACTTTTTTGTTTTATTTCTTGCATTTTTAGTGAATGATGGATTTATTTGATGCTCAGTTTTAATAGTGATCTGATACAGCCCAATGGGTGAAAGCACTTTTTGTTTGTTTTTTGATGCATATATGATTACAGTTTCTCATTCATTGTTTTCATCTATGATATTTCTATCACATCTCTTCTAAGGTTACTGTGGTAAGTGATGTTTTCCTGAATCATTTGACTGTTGTCACACACACACACACACACACACACACACACACACACACACACACACACACACACACACACACACACACACACACACACATTCTTCTTCACTTTGGCTCCCAGATATTTTGTCTTTTGCTTCTTTTGATTTATCACTGTAATTTTCAAACTCCTTTTACAAGGGTATTGCTGTCACCTTGGTACTAAATGGCCTTTAATGAAGGGAATTTAGTTACACTTTGTTTTTGTCTGGTGTCAGACTAGGACTTAATTATAAGGTCTGTACTCCTGTTATTTGGACTTTGTTTTATTAGTATTTCAGATTTTAGTTTGTATTGTAATACTGCTTTTTAGACACCTAAGGGTCTTGTCCCATGGTCCATCTGATTCCTTTAGGATTCAACTTCTTGTTTTGGTTTTGTGCGGTTAACATTGACTAATGCTTCAGCACTGGCCATTTTTATTTTGTGTTTCACACTGGTTGTTTTGGCTCTTACTGCTGGAGTGCTAGGTATAATGATTATTATTATTTGTACTCCAGTCTGAGTCTATATTCTGGACCTGAGCTACAATTTTACAGTTTGGTTATTTTCTTCTGCATATTATTTTTCTATTTCATTTTTAGTATGCTTCTCCAGTATGATTGGTTACGTTAATTGTTTGCTACCTAGTTTATCTGACTAGTACTGTGTTCCCCTGTGGTTAGGACATGTGGTGACTGACCTTGACTTTTGTTAACATAGACATGTGGTCTTTTTGCATCACCAACATAACGTATCTCAGTGGGTCTGAGGTTCAGGACTGACCCTGTTTTTGGCCCTTTTGTTGTGACCTGTCCCTGTGGGGCTGTAAGGTGGCTTTTGTTTACATCAGGTTTGCTTATACTGGTAGACTAGCCTATTGTGAGTTACTCTCTGTTTTGGCTCATTACTATGCATCAGTTTGTTAATTATGATTATGATCCTTTGCTTTCATTAAGTATACATCTGTTTTCTACAGGTTAAAGCTGATATTGAAAAGCTGATCTGATGAAGTCCATTGGGGGATGAAAGTGCTTATCATAAATAAATGCGGAGTTATTCTGGTGACTAAGTCTACTTGAGTTTTATTTCTTCAGTACTTTTATAGAAGAAGAATTATTAACATCTGAAGTTTTGACTGTTTATTACTGTTGCTTTTAATTCTAAGTTTGAGTTTTTATATTTCATTTCTCTCAAATAACAAGGAAGTTAAAGCATTCTGCTGTTTTCACTCAGAGGACAGCTATCTCCTTGCATATCTGTTGTTGTTTATGTACTTGTTCATCCTGTGACTCAGTTCTGGTGTACACAGGGTTCTTGGATGTGAGGCAGAGTTACCAGAACCATTGGTGATCTTTGCCATTTGATTTACTACAGGAGGTTTAAGATATATACTGAACACTCTAGCTTGGCTGGGTCTTTCTTGCAGTTTTTTAATACATTAGATAACATGAAAATAGCTATGGTAAATGGAATTAGTGTACTGTTTTGTTGTATGCTCAGTTAACCCTCTGGCTTTACAGGACTACTGTGCATTTGTGTAAAGCAGCACTGAATAATTTATTGGGATTTTTTTTATCCCAGACAGACACTTGAAGGATAAAAGTGTATTGTACTTTGTAAGGGGACTCATGGTTTGAAAACTGCCCATGGCCCAAGGTACATTTAATACACAACTATAAATGAAGGACCCTAATCTTCAATGGAGGACTCAACCTAAGGTACATTTATTGATTTTATTCTATGGACATCACAAAAAAATCCACTACTTTTGAATCTGTTTAAAATCATAATACAATAACAGCAATATAACATTAGCAAGATTGAGAAACAGGAAAAAAAATTCCTAAACTGGGTACTTGTAATTTTCTGAAAGCTACTTGGAAGAGACAGACTGAGGACTGATCACTTCTTGCAGAAATGAAAATGGCATGTGCTGGACATCTCCCCCAGGATTCAGTAAAATCCATGTAAGCTCCATGTAAAGCCTACACAGAATATACCAGTGTACATGTCCACAGTTCCCCATCAGTAGCATGCCATTCATATTAATCATGGCACACTGCTGAGAGAAATAATGTACCCTAGTAGTCTAGAAATATATGTGAATTGTAATTTTGTTTTATTGTTTTTATTTTCTTAGGCCTGTTTATGTGGTGCAGAGTGGAGCGCAGCAATGCCGAGTTGCGCTCACACATACACAGCTGACACCTGCCAGATAGCTAAAAATAGAAACCGGATGTAATTAAATATTAAATATTTATTTTGCTTTCTTTGAATGCTCATTTGCATGGTGTGGCACACAGCAATGCCGAGCTGCACTTATACATGCACAGGTGACATCTGCCGGATATCTATAAACAGATACTGGATGTAATTCATTATGTGTTTTTGTCTACATGTTCTTATTTTATTTTTTGAATGGCCATTTGTGCACCATGGCATGATGCTTAGCAACACTAACAGGTAGATTACTAATATATGTAAAGGTATAGAGGTTTCATTAGTATCCAAGTGGCTAAATAGGTAGAGTCACTGCCTATGGTGTTTTATGTCCTGGGTTCAAGTCCCCAGCAGTCATACCTTTTTACATTTATTGGTGTGGAAATGAGGTGACTGAAAAGGTGATTTAATGTAAAAAAAAAATTGTTGCATTTGAAAAAGCTGCATGGTGCTACTCCTCTTTGCGCGTTGCTAAGCTTCACTAAAACACAGTTTTGCAAGTTTGCACAATGGTAAGTGGGTTTGCGCAATGCTAAGCAATGTGGGCTTTTTTGAATGTTGCAGTATGATGTGTACAATGATGTGTACAGGTGGGAAAACGGCCTATATTAAGGGCACTAGGCAGGAATTCTGCAGCATTTGTTGGAGTTTTATTAACATGTTGATATGCCTGGTGAAGTTGGTGAGGGAGTGCACTTTAGGGGGCAGAGGTGGGGTGTGCAGGAGTCCATAGTGTTTGCTGGACTCCTGGTCCAAAACTACAAACCCCAGCTTTTGCAGGATGATTATCAGGGCTCCGAATGTAAAACTGAAGCCTAGGATTGGCTGGCCAGGGATCTTAACAGTGCTACTGGTATCCCACACATTGGTGAGAAGTGTCATCACCAGTATGATGACCTGAAGGGAAAGAAGAGGGGATCCTTGGACACCTAGGTCCAAGAGGCTAGGGCTGGGCATGCCCCCACAGATATGGAAGTATATTTCTCACTACTTCGATAAAATACAATCTGAATCTGTGCAAAACTGGTATGCATAATGCTGTGCTTCTCTTCCAACAGTTGCAGCTGAACAGGCTCACAAAGCCCAGCCTCACGCTGGACATCTGGCCAGGATGTGCCATGAGTGTGGTAAGTACAGATATTTTCTGATAACTGTAGTGCAATAATCAATAAACAATACCAATAACAATAAGCAATAAGGTGTAAAGCAGGATTGTGGTTTGATAACTAATGTGATGCAATAAGTGCAGTAGACTGTATTCACTTCATGTCTGGTCTAATGTTGCTGCAGTCAACTGTAAAACTGAAATAAAGAAATGATGCAAAAGTAATTGCCTGATAAATGGATTGCACAACCCACAATATTGTTCAGGGCTGCCTGCAGCCCGCTTTTATTCACATAATGCTCTCTATTCCTCCCCACTCCAGGAACAGAGTATATGGGTAAGGTAGACCACATTCTTGTCAGATATCATGTGTGTACTTCATAGATACTAAGGAGCAATAACAATAAAGTGTAAAGCAGGAGTGTGGCTTCATAAGAATACAGTATGTGGAAATAAGTGCAGTAGGGCTGTATTCATTGCATGTCTGTTCTAATGTTGCTGCAGTCAACTGTAAAACTGAAATAAATAAAGGATTCAAAACTGATTGCCTGATAAATGTATTGCACAACCCACAGTATGGTTCAGGGCTATCTGCAGCCCACTTTCATTAACATAATGCTCTCTATTCCTCCCACTCCAGGAATAAAGTATATGGGTAAGGTAGCCCACATTCTGGGCAGATATCATGTGTATACTTCATAGATTCTAAGGAGCAATAACAATAAAATGTAAAGTAGGATTGCAACCTTCAAGCAACAACCTGAACTACCTATTACGGACACTCCATCTGAACACTGACATAAGCAACTCTCTGAGCCAATGGATCTTTTCTATTTGAATTAACGCCCTGCAACCATCAAGCAACAACCCAAACTACCTGTTATGGACACTACATCTGAACACTGACATAAGCAGCTCTCTGAGCCAATGAATCTTTTCTATTTGAATTAAAGCCCTGTAACCTTCAAGCAACAACCCAAACTACCTGTTACGGACACTCCATCTAAACACTGACATAAGCAGCGTATGTGTTCATTTCAAAAAAAACAAAGAGGGACTAATCTGCTTAATTAGCTTAATACTTTGTGAATTCCTAATATAATTTGGCTTGCACACTGTACAGACTGTTAGCTCTCAGGTATAGCAAGAAAAACATAAGCCACTTAACAGGCTTCCCCTCACCCTATACTTAGTTTACTCTCAGAAGTATGGAATTGAAGTATATTCCTTACAAAAATTAAATAATGTTACCTACAGAAACAGGCTGTTCATAAGGTAAAACAGTAGAAAGTCTGCTGAAATTAAACGAAGTTACTTACAGAAATGGGCTGTTTCCAAGGTAAAACAGTAGGAAGCCTGCAGTTGTTTCATTTGTGGTTAGCCCACAGCGGAAACCATTACATCACCAATTAGACATCAGATAGCAGCATGATCTCTGAGACAAGAGTTTACAATTAGGAGCGGTAATGAGCACCATTTTTAAAGTGTCATCTTTACCCCCGCTACAGTCCAGTATGCATGTGCTAGCCAAATAAGTCAATAGTTGTTTATCTGCATTATTTGCACTTTTTTTTTGTTATTTTTTTACATGTTTGCTTAATGGTAGTCAAAACCCTGATCACTAGGATTGGTTATTATAGCATATATTGAATAATCACTAAGTGGCACCAATGACTTTGTTGGCGTGTATAACATTGTTAGATGCATCTGATATACGTCTTGAGCTGTTCCCTTTTGCTAGTTATGAGATAATCAAATTGCAGATATTGTAGTATGTACTATCTATGTAGATATTGTAGTTCTGTTCCCTTTTGCTAGTAATGATAAAATCTGTTTGTAGTTATTGCGGACGCAAGCCGCGTGTTTGTTAAATTGTGGCTGAATGCTCTGCATGTGTGACTGGTTAGCAGTAGACCACTGTATAGGTAACAAGTTACTGACTGCAGCTGCTGCATGTTTTTATGTATTATTATCTGGTATCTCACTGCATCTCTCTGTCTCATTTTCTTAGTCTCTGAGTCAACGGATCTTTTCTATTTGAATTAAAGCCCTGCAACCTTCAAGCAACAACCCAAACTACCTGTTACGCTCACTCCATCTGAACACTGACATAAGCAGCATATGTGTTCATTTCAAAAAACAAAGAGGGACTAATCTGCTTAATACTTTGTGAATTCCTAATATAATTTGGCTTGCACACTGCGCAGACTGTTAGCTCTCCGGTATAGCAAGAAAAACATAAGCCAGTTAACAGGATCCCCCTCACCCTATACTTAGTTTACTCTGCAGAAGTACGGAATTGAAGTATATTCCTTACAAAAATTAAATAAAGTTACCTACAGAAACAGGCTGTTCATAAGGTAAAACAGTAGGAAGTCTGATGAAATTAAACAGTTACTTACAGAAACAGACTGTTTCTAAGGTAAAACAGTAGGAAGCCTGCAGTTGTTTACATTGTGGTTAGCCCCGCTCCATTCACCCTCGCTATGCTCGGGCTCACTATGCTCCCCTACCCTGCCCCTAATTCTCACCTGCCCCCACTACCTCTAATTTTATATCTAACTAATCACTCTCACTACTCCCTCAACCAATCCCCAAGCTATACTACTCTCTCTCCTTACCTCCAACTACCAATTACCTTACCCCTCCTACTCACTGTCCACTTATTCAGCCCTTGAAGATGTACTCTATCATTAAGTCAGCACACCTGTAAACCATCTAACACTACTTATACTCCTCCCCATTCTACGAGGTACATACTACCAAACTGCCTATGAAAAACAATACTTCCTTGGCTATGACTACCCCAAAGCCTGGACCACAACTTTCCTACCCAGTTGCACTATCCCAAATAAACTATACCTTAATATTCCAATCTACCACAAGCCATTTAACAATCACACAAATAAAGCTAAAGATTTACCTACCTGTACTAAAACTAGATGCTATCTATACTTAATTCTCAAACTAACCAAACTTATCCAGGCTGCAATTCTAAAGGATGGAGACATTCATCCTAACCCAGGCCCACTAATTAACACCTGCAGATTCAACAATCCCACTGTTCCCATCTACCTCCAGCAAAGACCCTTATCTAATCTCATGGTAATTCATCTGAACATTAGAAGCATTAGAAACAAACTACAGGACTTACATGCTAGCCTAGCCACCTATAACCCAGACATTCTTGGTCTTTCAGAAACCTGGCTAAATCCTGCCATAACAGGCAATGAAATTCTCCCTCCAGGCTATAACATTCTAAGGTCTGACTGTAAAGGCATAAAAAGTGGAGGGGTAGCACTTATATATAAAAACACCCTAGAAATTATCAAAGTAGCCCCTGACCTTCCCACATACAATAATGCAGAGATCTTAACTGCCAAAATTAAAATCAACAATAGAAAACATATCAGTATTGTCTGTGGATACATTCCCTCAGGTAACAATATAGGTACCTTAGAAGGTATTCTCAATGGACTATTTAATGCTAATCCCCAAGAAACTATTATTCTAGGGGATTATAACATAGACTGGAACCTATGTTCCTCACAAACCCCAATCACCTACATTAACCTATATGGATTCTCTCAACTAATAAAATCTCCCACTAGATTCAATAAAAAGAGTAACAAAGGAAGTGTCCTAGACTGGATACTCGCTAACCAACAACCTCAGAACTATATCTCGGGAACCCTCCCAGATGATTTAAGTGATCACCTCCCCATCTTTATCATAAAAAACAAAACTAATAAAATCCATCAGCCCATTTATCAATCAGGAATAAAAAGAATTTCAATCCCTACAGTTTCCAATCTGAACTAATTTGTTGTAACTGGACCATACTCCACTATTTGCCTTTAGATGAAGCCATAAACTACTTTAATTCCACCTTTCTCTCTATCCTAGACTCACATGCACCCCCCCCCCGTACTTCCAGAGCTAAACCTAAAACAGCACCTTGGCTTACTAAAAGTACCAAAATAAAGATTTCTGAAAGAAACTCAGCCTGGTCCAAATGCAGAACCACCAAATCTGTATCTGACCAGCTCTAATACAGGCAACTTAGGAATGACACAAAAAGACAAAAGAGATTACTTCCATAACCTACTAAGCATCAAAATCAACCACAAAAGTTTTGGGCAGATATAAATAAAATATTAAGGCCTGGCAATGTTACCACACCAACCACTTCTTCTCAGGCCGGGACTAGCACTGTCAATCTACCAGATACTTTCAATAACTTCTTTACTGATACCATACTCACCCTAACCAAACAGCAAACAGACACTTCTACTGATGGCCTGGAACTAAATGTCACCAATGACGAGAAGACCTTTAGCTTACAACCTGTCCCCACTAGTTACATTAGAAAACTCTTGACTAAACTTAAAACAACTACCCTTGCTGCTGACCGGCTCCCAGCTGAATACTTACAATTGGCAGCTGATGTCATTGCTATTCCTATCACAATCCTAATAAATAGGACAATCACTGAAGCCACCATTCTCAGCATCTGGAAGGTATCACATGTCATACCTCTGCATAAAGGTGGAAACTCTTTAGAGTTATACAACTATAGGCCCATAGCCATCTTCTCACCATTAGCCAAAATCATGGAAAAGTGTAAACTTCTCACAAATTCACAACATGGCTTTAGACCCTATCATAACACCACAACAGCATTGCTATCATTCACAGACACCATCAACCAGAATAAGAACACAGCTAAAATCTAATTGGCTATCTTTTTAGACCTTTCTAAAGCTTTTGATATGGTCAGTCATAACAAGCTAATACTCTCTCTTCATAAACCTTCCTTACATAATCATACTATCAACTAGTTTCAACATTACCTTCAAGGTAGAAATCAGGCAGTGATCTGCCAAGGTAGACTCTCCACCCTTCTACCTGTTTCATTAGGAGTTCCACAAGGCTCCATATTAGGTCCTCTACTATTCTCAATCTTTGTTAATGATCTACAGTCAGCCACCCCTGAAGCTACCTGTATACAATATGCAGACGACTCTACTTTACTCAGCCAACTCCCTCCCAGAACTCCAGTTCCAGACGCAGAAAACCTTTAACTTAGTCGAAAGCTGGTTCTCTAGCAGACATCTACTACTAAATGCTAACAAAACCAAGTTATTGCTGCTTTCCCCAACCCATCGTTCCCCTCAGGTCACCTTCAGAATCACATCTAACAACGGTACCATAGTATTCCCTGATAGCCACACCAAACTACTTGAGGTACTAATTGACAATAGTCTAAAAATATGACCTTCAGGTTAACCAAATAATTAAAAAAAACAATAACAAACTGGGCTCACTATACAGAAACAAAGCCTTCTTAACTCCTTTGGCCAGAACTAGCACAGCATGCACCCACCTACGTTCCACTCTCCTGTATGCCTCCCCCATTCTCACTAACCTCTCTAAAACCAAACTAAATAAATTAACTGTCTGCTACAACCATATTCGCTACAGGGGCTACCTATCACACACATCACTGTCAAAATCTAAAACTACTAAAATGGCTCGAGTTCCCCAACCTACTACTCTACAATCAGCTTACAATGGCCCATAGAATACTTAACCAACCAGACAGAGTTCTGGGTATACAACCCTTAATTACCCCTTACATCAGTTACAGACCACTGAGATCTATTGATAAATTAATGGTAAAAACATCTAAATCATGCTGGTGACTCAGTATTCTCCAATTACATAGCAAAACTTTGGAACTCACTTCCTCCTGACTTAACCCTCAAACCCTCTCTAACAAAGTTTAAGATTGCAGCAAAAAGTTATTTCACCAACCACTGGATATGCTCCTGCTCTAGCCCAGGTTAATCTCCCTCCTCAGGCTACCTCCCTATTATTCTCATTGCTTTATATTTTTCTATGTTCCTGCTCTAGTCTCACAGCAAGAGGTTCACCGGTTTGATCCTCAGCTGGGGTGCCTTCTGTGCGGGGTCTGCGTGGTCGCGTGGGTTTCCTCCCACATCTCAAGGACATGCTGGTGGTGTGTGTCTGTGTGTGTGTGTGTGTGTGTGTGCGTGCGTGTGTGTGCGTGTGTGTGTGTGTGTGCGTGTGTGTGTGTGTGTGTGTGTGTGTGTGTGCGTGTGTGTGTGTCTTCTGTGGAAGGTCGGGCGCCGGGCTGGCAACTCAACACTGTAAATCTCCACTGCCAATCATGAGCGGACAGGTGATCCGCTGTGGCGACCCCTAACTGGGAAAGGAAAAGAAGAAGAAGAAGATATTCTGTTAAACTAACTCTTTTGATGGTCCTATGGGTTATTTCATTCTGGTTTGCTGTTAACATATTTACTGTTATGTTATTTAATCTTGTGTTCCACATAATATACCTTAATATGTATTTGGATTAAGCAATACTATGTTCCATTATGTTAATACTAACATTGGTTTGGTTATTACTAACATTAACTTATCTTTATATCTAATTTAATACAGAGCAACAAGGCAAGTCAGTTCAAGGTGATCCACCTACCTTGGCTCCTTCGGCCATGGTGCCCCCTCTGATGCCCCTGCACTACCTACGGCATCAGGTAGTTCTGCCTCTCAGGATGGGGCTCATCCCCCTTCTGGAAGGAGTGGTAGAGGGGGTATCACCCTCAATGAAATGCCAGGTTTGGTGTGCAGGATTGTGTTCCGTGGTTTTGGATGCCACCTGTGCTAAGTAAGTCTAGCCAACAAGGTTCCCTGGCTTATGCCACCCAAGAAAGTTAATTTCCTGTGCCCCTGTCAAGCAGAGCCACAGAAGTGATCCCCGGGGTGTATTTCCTATTTCCCATCCACTCATCAAGATTTTTCTTGAAGAGTGCTAATGAGGAACTTTGCTTGACATAGATGGGTAGCTTGTTCCAGAGTATGGGAAGTCTCTGGGACAGGAATCTATCCATCAAGCATGTCCTGTTTATTGTGGTGACAAGGTTTAGGTCCCTAGAGCATGTAGCTCAGAGGGATTGGGATTTCTTTAGGTGTGTCATGTCCAACAGCTCTGGGTTTAACATAGCTTTATATGTTAGGCAGAGATCTCCTCAGAGTACGCGATATGCTACAGAGTAAAGCTGGAGTTTTTTGAGACCGTCAGTGTAGGCATCTGTTTGAGACCAGTAATCCTCTTTGTGAGTTACGTCTGTGGCCTTTCCAGCTGCTGCAGATGTCTTGTGAGGTACATTCCAAAAGGGGAATTGTACTCTATAATGGGTCTAATGAGTGCCAAGTGGAGGGGGAACAATGGCCTCTTTTTTCCTGGATGAGAACCCTTTTGTGATGAGCTGTGCTACATAGAAGGATTTCCTGACTTCTGTGGTGATGTGATTATCAAAGGCGAGACTACTGTCCACCTGGGTCCCAAGATCTCTTATCACACATTCGGCGTTAAGTAAATTGCCGTTTATGTGGTAGTTCATGGGTACAGAGTTTTTACCAAAGGGGATGACAATGCACTTTTTGGCACTGAGCTTGAGGCCATGCCTCTGACACCAGGCATCTGTCTCAGTGAGGCCCTTCTGTAGGATGTCCACATCATTTGGGGACTCGACTATGGCTCCTAGTTTGCAGTCATCTGTGAATTTCATTAGCCAGAGGCCTTCTGTGTTTGGTATCTACTTCTCTGAAGTACAGGCTAACAGGAGAGGTCCCAGGACTGAACCCTGTGGTACTCCACTTGTCACTGGTTTGAAGTCTACAACTTTTACAGTGTGGGTTCTGTCAGTGAGCCAGTTGGCAACCTATCTCGTGATGTAGGGATTTATACCTAGTTTAGTGAGTTTAGCTATAATTCCAGAAGGGGGGATTGTGTCGAAAGCCTTGGCAAGATTAAGATAGGCTGTGTGAACCACCTTACCCTCATCTATGGCTTTGGTGACTGCCACAAAGATGTCAATCAGGTTCAGAAGGCATGATCTGCCTTTCACAAACCCGAACTGGGTGGGGTCCAGAGTTTGGAGGTTACCAATGTCTTTGTTTATGAGTTCCATGATGATACGTTCCATGGCCTTGCAGACCAGGCTCATCAGGCTAATAGGGCGATAGTTCCCAGGATCATTGGTGGCTCCCCCTTTGTGGAGTGGGATAACTGTTCCTGTGCACCATTCAGTGGGCACAAAGCCTGACGTGCGACTATGATTGAACATGGTGCTTAGGTGGGGAGCCAGTTCTTTCTGAAGTTCATGTAAAATGCAGCCTGGGATGTTGTCTGGTCCCATGGATGCTGCGTTTTTGGTTTTAAAGAGTGCAGCTTTTACCTGCATAGATGTGATTACAGGGACTCTGCATTCTTCCTGTATAGATATGGGCCCTTTAGGGGGTGAGAAGGGGGTAGAGTTAGCACTGAACCTATCTGCCAGGATGTTGGCAATATCAGTTGGTTCTGTAATTTTCATGCTGTTGTGCTGTAACTCAGAGCAGATCTGGGTGTTGCCATTGAGATTCTTGAGATAGCTATAGAATGCTTTGTGGTTGCCCTTAGAATCAGTGGCGATTTTGTTTTTGTAGCTAGCTTTGGAGGATCTTATAAGGGATCTCAGCTTCTTACTGAGGCTGACCAGGGAGCTCCTCCACTCATGGGATTTTCCTCTCATTTGCAACAGTTTCTTCCTTCTGTTGCAGAGCTTGTTTATGGCAGGGGATCACCAGATTGGCTTTCTTTTTTTGGAGGATAGCATCTTGGTTCTGTTTGGGATAGCACGATCCATGCACTTGTGTAAGTGCTTATAGAGTTCATTTGTATAGGATTCAGCAGTCTTAACTGTATTGTCCATCTGCATGGGTGTCATGAAGTTCACCACTTCTGTCTTAAGAAGCATGAGGTTGGCTTTGGAGAAATTTTTTACCGCAGTTTCCTTAATAGTGGGTGGGGGCGGGATCCGGATATCTAGAGTGATTAACTTATGGCTGGATCTGAAAAACGAGTTGACTTCAGGTGTGGAACACCGGTCACTCATGTTGGTAATGACTAGGTCTAGGATATTGTTGCCCCTGGTGGGGGTATGGATAAGTTGATCCAGGGCATTGGAATTTATGAATTCCAATAAGCATTGAGCGAAGGAGTTGGTACATGAGTAGTTTTCCCAGTTAATGGTGGGGTAGTTGAAATCGCCCATTATTAGGGTGTTTGGCTGAACCCTAATATTTTCCAGTATATCAAGAAAAGAGGAGTGGGAATCCTGGGGCATGGTAGGGGATCTGTAGCAAGCTACAATTTGGGTTGCAGTTTTGCCCAGAATTAGTTGCACTTGGATAACCTCGTATGAATTATACTGCGCAACTAGCCTGGAGATGTGGATATCCTTAATGAATATGAACACACCTCTGCCTTTGGTGTTATGGTCCAGGTTAGATGGCAGAAAAGTCTAGTATGAGTTATAGCCTGGTAATGCAGGGGTGCTCTCTGGAGCCTTGAACCAGGTCTCAGTCACTGCACAGATATAGATGTTCTCCATTTTAAGGAGTGCCTCGAGTGAGTGCATTTTGAGATTTTGACTTCTAGCATTAAGTAACATTACCCTCAGTTTTTGCTTGCCTGTTCCTGTTACTGTGGTGAATTTGTCATTTGAACCTTGCCTAAAAAAGTCACTATAGGGGCGGCAAGACCCTTAGCCAGCATCCGGAATCCCAGGGGCGACAGGTGCAGGCCATCTCTGGTAAAGCATTGTGGTCTGTCGACCATGTTGTCCTAGGCAGACAGATACTGGATCCCCTTAAAATGACACCAGAAGCTTAGCCAATTGTTGAAGTCAATAATTTTGTCCTTGTACTGTGGTATCATTCTGGGTGATGGCAGGATGCTACTCAGGGCTAGGGTCATACCTGCCTGGGCTACAAGATCAGAGAGCTCTTCCTTGTCTCTTTTCATGTAGTCCAGGGAGGTACGTCTCAGGTCATTCACACCAACATGGACAATGACAGAGTCATATTTGTACATGTTGTGGAGTGACCCAAGTGCGTGGGTTATGTGGCAGATCCTAGCACCTGACAGGCAGCTGACAGTAACCTTCTCCTTGTTTAGCCTGGTGAGTGGAACATCAGTGTGCCTGACTATAGCGGCACCTATGACTAGTGTGTTGGGTACGTTGTTTTGCCTTATGGGCTGTGGTTCATTGGCACACTGAGTCTCTGGGCTATGTGTCATTTGGGTTGTGTTGGGGGGTGGAGGTTGCTAGCGTTTCTGCTTTGAGGTCTCTGTTGTTTGAGCAGATTATTATTGAGAGCCTCCGCAAATGTTTTTGTGTTTCTATGTGTGGATTTTGGTGGTGTAGGTTTAGTGGCACTATGTGATGAGTGTGGTGTGGTGCAAGTGTTTACCTTCTCCTCTTGACTGTCTGTCAAGTTCAGTCTTGGTTGGAGAGAGCTTTACCTCCAGTTTGGCTAGATAAGTGCATCTCTCACAGGTTGTGGTGTCAGGTGGTAGGAGGAGATGGTTGTCTGTGTACATGAGGCAATTGCTACATTGCCCCAAAATTGCCCAGATTCATCAGATAGACAGGAGAGAACACTGGGAGCTGACCCTTGGACTTGCCTGAATAAAAAATTACTTTCCTTTAGACAAGTGAGGAAAGTGAGTATAAGAGCTGTTTTTCTCTAAGCAAGTGAGGAAAGTAAGTACAAAAACTGTTTTTCTCTAGGTAAAGAGGAATGTTGAGGGCTGTAGTAAATTGTAGCTTATTTAGTGCTAACAACAAGTTCTGAACAAGTACTGAGCATGAATAAGCAAATTCAAGTGCTAAAACTAAGAATCTGTACCTGGATCTTGTGGTAAATAGGCTATCTAGTGCTTACCACTCCCACTGATAAGCTAGAATGCTTCCCTCCAACACAGAAAGGGTTGGGGGGCTCAGAAGCTTACAAACAGTCTTGTTTACAACAAATCTGTATCTGGACTAGACTAGCTACAAGAAAGGTGGGAAATAAACGCAAATGCGGGGTTTTAAACCAAAAAGTTGAAAGAGATGGAAAAACTGCCCAAATGACCAATAAACTACAATTTCTGAGCCAGAAACCACTCTTGTGGTAGATAGGCTACCTAGTGCTTACCACTCCCACTGATAAGCTTGAAGGCTTCCCTCCAACACAGAAAGGCTTGGAAGGCTCAGAAGCTTACAAGCAGTCCTGGATACAGCAAATCTGTATATGGACTAGACTAGTTACAGGAAAGGTGGGAAACAAGCGCAAATGCGGGCTTTTAAACCAGAAGGTTGAAAGAGATGGAAAAGCTGACCATGCCATAAGCAAGCCATTTAGAAATGGTCTATTTAGAGAAAGGCTTGCCCTCCCTATCCTTTGCAAAGCCTGTGAATAACTGAGCTAATTTCCTTTATTCTTTAGTTCTTTCAAGGTAAGCACACAGTTACCTATACACATCCAAGTTGTGCAAAACACATTTCCCCTTGCTCTATGGGATAAGATAGAACACAAGTTAATAGTCTGCTTTAGAAACTCTCCTGTCATCACTTCAGGCATGGAGGTGGGATTATTACAGAGTGTTACCCTGTCCTTATGCAAGATTGGAAACTATTATTTGTACATGAAGACCTGCAGCTCCAGTTATCTTTCTGGAAAGTGTAATGACCTGCAAAAGGCAGTTGTTTTCTAAGTCAAATATCTGAGGGGTACACCAGCAGCTGACTCAAAATGTGATATAGTTAACCTCTAACATATAACTGAGTTTCCATGGTGGACAGCTTATCTTCCTGGGTGGGGGTGGCCTCAGATGTAACACCACCAATAAAGGAAATGTTTTACTGGTAACATAAAATAAATGGAGTCTCCCAATGAAGGTAAGCTCATACTGTAGACACATGCACTTTCACTGAAGCATACGAAAGCCCTGATTTGTAAAGGTCTGATAGATATTAGGGGATCAGAAACAATGAATCCCAAATAAGGGCCAGACACCACCCTTCCCCCAGCATCAAACAGGAATCTTTTCCATTTTGCTAGGAATGATTTCCATGTATTTGGTTTCCCAGCATTCCTCAAGCTAGAAAGTACATCCTAGGAAAACATGCCTAAAGGGGAAGATCTTTAAGGTCTTCAGTCTGGACTGCATAAAAGATCTCTTTTTTTTCAGTCAAGAAGTCCACATATTGAGGCAGCAGAACAGGCATTGTCCTTAACAAACTCAGAAGGGAGAACCAATACCATCTCAGCTAAAATGGAGCTATGAGTAGCATCTTTGGCATGTCCTCTACATTCTGTATTACCCTGAGGAGAAAAAAGTTTGGAGGAAAGGCATGCAGAAACAGACCTGCCTGGTTTACTGAGAAGGCATCTGTGGCCCAGGCCCCTGTAGCTGGGGTCCTGGTGCAAAATTTGCAGAGCTGTCTGACTTCTGGCAAACCAAAAAAGTGGTGCAGCTGTGTAATCAACATGCCATAACTGTAGATCACTGTTACACCCATAATCTTAGGGAATTCTGCTCCAGATATCCCCATATGCCTGGTATAATGGTGATGTACACCCACTCATCTCAGATCCTCCCCCTTTCGAATTGGGATTGGTATGCAAGCCCAAAATGCAGCATGTTAATCACAAATGCCCAAGGTTCTGGCAATGTCCTGGGGAGAACCTACCTCCCTGAGTTACTTGAACATAAAGAGCATAGGGAGTACACTAATGCATGGACAAGAACTGAGATAAAAAGAAAAGAGAGAAAGGATGTGAACCAATCCTAGATGTTGTGGACCTCAAGATTAGAAGAAATAGTTAGTGGGACTCAGAACTCTGTCACCACTCAAACATCTACAACTATGGTAAGTTGACTACACTAATGTACTATAATCATCGTTCCCTGGTGTAGTCGTAACCTTAGAGAAGACAATGAAAGGTAGCAGTTTCTGCAGTCAGGGGGTTGACAAAGCAGTGGATGCATGATGGCAGCATATCTTTCAAAATGGAAAGCAAATCCTTGAGGTGAGATCTGGCCTATAGTGTTTGGAAAACGTATGAGCAGAGGACCAGGTAGCTGTCACTAAAACATCCTGTGTATTAACCCCTTTCAAGAAGGCAGTAGTGGTGGTTGTGGCCCTTATAGAATCTCAGATAACTTTGCCCAGCAAGTGGCTCCCATGGGTCCTATAGCACTAATTAATACAATATGCTGTGTCTTTTTTGAGATGGTTTGCTAAGACAAGCAACTCTTTTTTCAGCAAATACCACAAAGTTGACCTTATTTTTCTAAATTATTTATGTCTGTCTAAACAGTACCACAACTACCTATTGACAGGTGGGGGAGTGTAGGATTCTTTCTACTTTGTTGAGTTGCAGGGAAAAAGTGGTAATTAGATAGCCTGGTTTAGTGCCACTTCTGTGATCACCTTAGACAAGAAAAATGGAGTGGAAGGCAATCTGTCCTTGTGTAACATGAGAACAGGTTCTTTATACCTATGGGCCTGGAGTTCAGAGATCACTGCAATCAGAAAAACGGTCTTCCAAGAGAAGTATTTCAGATCTGCAGAAGCAACTACTACAAAAGGATTTGAATTCACTGTTTCTAACATGAAATCGCATCCATGGTTATAGCCAGTCAGCTGGGGGTGTTTGCTAAGATTAAGGCTGAATTTTAAAAATTACATGATTAGTATCCTGAAGTTGGGAGAGCAGGGTCTGAGGGCAAGTAGGCAGAGATAGCTGAAAGATACACTTTTCCCAATGTGTATGGTAAGCCAGGGGAAAACAGCTTGGAGAGATACTGAAGGACACATATACCTCTTTGATGTGCAGGTTCCTCCTTTGGCAGCACAGGGAAATCATATCCATTTAGATTTGTATTAGTTTTGGTCTTCTAGTTTCCTTCATGATATCCATCATGGCTCTGGAATACATGCCCAAAGGGAAGTAAGGTCATATCCTTCAAGCAGCTAGAGACGACAGAGACAAACTGGGGTAGATGACAGACTGTCTGCACTGAGTCAACAGGTTTATATGCTGTGGTAGCAGAAATGGCCTTTCCCTTGCTATATGGATTAGCTGGATGACCAAGTGGTACCTTGGCCAGAAAGAGGTTAACAGAATCATTTCTGGCCTCTCCTTCCTTATCATCTGAATTACAATGGGGACCAAGGGAAAGGGATGGAAAGCATTCAGAAATAAATCTTTCTAGTTTAGGAAGAAGACAGCCACTGTTCTAGCTTTATTGTGAGGTGCACTGTAGCAGAATTTGTTCAACTGTGTGTTGCTTAAAGAAACAAAAAGCTCCATCTCTGGAACACTACACCTGTTCATCAGGTCTGGGAAGTATTTCCTGTGCATCATCCATTGGTGTGGGTCTGTAGAAATCTTGCTTATTTGGTCTGCAATTGAGTTCTGGTATGATGAAAACTACTGCTGTCTAAGAACGTGCCATAACAATAGGTGTCCAAATTGATCACTGTTCTAGAAATGCTAACAGATGGGTCGTAGCCTGCTAAGGATACTGCTCATCTAGCCAATATACCAAAGTCTAGGTATGCCTTCCTCACACGCCATACATCCAGATGGGTTGTATCCTGCCAAGAATACTGTACTGTTCTAGAAATGCTAACAGATGGGTTGTATCCTGTCAGGTATACTGCACGTCTGGCCAGTATAACAAAGTTTAGGTATGCCTTCTTCACACACCATACATCCAAGTTTAGACCTAGGCATAATAGCTAATTACTGGTACTTAAAGGACATATGAGCATGAAAATCCTCAGACCTCTCTTGCCACAGACAAATACATAGGCTGGCATTAAATGAGCACAGACTTAGATAAATAGATGGGGAATGGACAGACAAACATGGATTCCATCTCAGCCAATGGGGAAAAGATGAAGAAGGGGAATGGAGGGGAGACTGCGAATACTGTAAAAGTGATCTAGTCAAAAATCTACTGTTATGGTAAGTTCTTACACAACTGTACTATGTACATCAATAGAACACCATTGTAATCCTAACAGATGGGATCCCAGAGCTCACATAATCTTTCTTGCAGAGATCATGGAAAGAATCCTGTCAAGAATTAAGTTTATTCTAAAGAAAGCAAAGCTATCATGGTGGTTGCACTGAGGAGGCAGCTCAGAAACTCTAGTGTTAAGAAGGTAAGAAATAATTGCAAAGACAGGACAGGCAGGACATCTGGCTATACAAATATAATATTTACCCCAAAATCACAGCTCACGAGGGGGATAAAAAATGTTCTAACATGGTCCCAGAGAATTCTGTCAAAACAATCCTTCTTATATATTAAAACACATTAAATATAGTATGAGGCACACATGGCATGATACAATTTTGGCAAATCAGAATTTTGCTACCACACTTCTAATCATGTGTAAAGTACATGTATGTGAGCATATCATTGTTCTTTTTCTAAAAAAGAAAAGTTGAATCTGGTCACTTCTCAAACTCTGTTTACCATCTTACAGTTGTACTTAGTGTAATTTTTGTACTTGAGAAAACTTTGCTAGAATAAGTTATGGTAAAGGCCCTCTGACATCTTTCTGTTGTTTTCTTAGTACCATCTAGTAGTAGTCCATACAGCTATGTCTTCCCTTAATTTAATTTAGCAAAAGGTAAAGAATTTGCCTAAGAAAGAGAGACAACATGCCAGCTGCTTTGCCGCCTGTCACAGTAACAGAAATGGAATGTAACGTTTAATTTCAGGCTGCAGTTAAGAGTGTCTGAAATATACCTCTAAGCACTCAGAATTACAGAATATAAAAAAGAACTTACATTCACCATAGTATATTTTATTCCCATTACATTCCCGCTCTGACACCTATCGGCTGTCACCTTTGATTATAATGTGGTATTTTGTAGGTTAACAACTCTGGGGTGTCTTTGTTTTGGGGAACTCATTACCATTTTTTTTGCTTTTGTCAGAAAACAGTTCAACAATCCATTTTTAATCAAATAATATACCAAAACTATAAGACAAATTACAATTACTATAACAATTAAGCTCTGAAAAATTCTAGTTCCCACATTCCCAAACACATTCCCTAACCAGCCTAACAATATTCATTCTGCTTCAGTTCTATAGTTCCTCTATCTAATCAAATAATTGTTCTTGTTTATCACAGAAATCAGAAGTATAAGAGCAACAGTGTTTATCCAAAAGACCTCCCCTAAAGAAGCCAATATCATATCAAGGGCCACTCGGTTTTGCAACACCATGGCCCTCATTTCTGTTACCCATACACATATGGTGAGCAGTTTTATTAGCCAGCTCAATTAATACATGTGATAACTCATTCAGTTCATCTATAGTCCTGTAGATGCCATAATGAGGGAGAATGAAAGTCAGTGCCTGTTCAGCTGGGTGTACTGATCTTTTGTTTCTCAATTGGCCAGTTAATGGTAACCAAAAACGATGGATAAATGGAGTAATGTAGCCTACATAGGAGCACCTGGACCAGTTAGTGGGGTACCAGGAATAGGCACAATCTCCACAAATGTAATAATGATTAGTTAGCATACTTATACCTTTTCTCCAGCTATATGATTTTTGTCTGAGTTCATTTAAAACATGTCAATGTCGAGTCATGTTACATTTGCTGTAGCCTACACGAACTGTCCCCTGTCTTGTATAGCAGTCATTTCCCGGAGGGGATACTGCTAGATGAAAATATAGTTTTTCCGAAAAAGATGAAACATTATGCCACATCAGGTTTTTATCAGACAAACTGCTCAAAATCCATTTGAAGAGCTGAAACTGTAATCATAGGAATGCCTCCTCTAGAATGTTCAGGCACAAATGCACATACCCAGCAATAGCTGATGATGAGATTTGCTGCATATTGATGGAATACTTGCAGAAAGAGGTTTCCCTTTGTCCAGGTTGGAGGACAACTCAGGAAAATATGGAGTGATGTCATTAGCAGCAGTTGGGGTATCATCCTTCATTTCCAAGAAATCCAGGCATGTCTTCTTGTAATAGGAAGCATGGATCCAAGTTGGTAAGCCAGCACACCATACAGCAGTATGAGTTATAAGAACAAGGTATGGCACCTTCCACCTGGGTTCCAGGGAATATTTTTACTGAAAGACTAACAAAAACCCAATACTTAGGCTACAGATTATGGAAGGGTTGAGATGAAGGCTGGTGAAAGGGTTTCATGAGTCCTTTGCTGCAAAGTCAGTAAAACAGAAATAAGTTTTGAGCAATAATTTAACAGTGCATTATCAGTTAATGTAAATTCCATATTTTGGGCAGGTGGAGCAGATGGCATTCTCATGGGAAGGCCCATGAGAATCTCATGGACTGAATTTTCCATTTGCATTTACAGTCCCACTTATACTCATGAGACCCAAAGACAGTACATCAGCCCACTTTAGGCTAGTCTCTTAGCATATCTTCAAAGCGTAATCTTGACAATTTTATTAATGTGCTCAACTAAACCAGAGGATTGTGGGTGATAAGAACAGTGGAGTTGCATATTTACTTTAAATATCTGAGTGAATTTATAATCTCAGGAGTGAAGTGTGCCCTTTCAGAATTAATTGAGGTACCCCTACACCTTGGTCCAAATTATTTTAACATCTTTTTGTTGCAGGGTCTGCATTATTTTTAACACATTGATAAGCTTTTAACCAGGTGGAAAACATGCAGACAGTGGGACTTCCAAGATGACTGCACACCGATCAACAGCTTAATTTCAGCTCTCAATGTGGGAAAAAAGGAGGAAGTGAGAGAAGGGACAGTAACTCTGACAGTTTTAGTAAACTTAGTTATTGGCTAGTAAATATACTGTCTGGATGCCTGCAAAGAAGAAACTTAGAGAGCCTGAAAATCAATTGGAAAAGATGAAGAGAAAACACTGACTGAGAAGAATCCTGCAGCGGTTCAGCGGAAAGGAGTTCAAGCTCCAGCTTTTTTAAAAGACAAGGATTCCAGTAATCTAGAGGGAAAAAATAAGTCAAATGTGCTCAGAGAGCTGATTAAAATAAACAAAACATTGAAAGAGTATATCAAGTCAAATAACACAAAAGGGTGAAAATGGTAGGAGATTTGAACAGCTATAAAGATAAACTGTTCAAACTGCAAAAATCAGAGGTCAAAATGAAGAAACGGCTAGCTGAGTGTGAGACTGCTCAAGAAGAGTTGCTTCAAAAAAATGGTAGAGTTAGATGACAGAGCACACAAGGAAAACCTGAGATTTTTGTTGTACCAGAGAAACTGGAACAGACTGCATTAATTTTATGAAAGTACAAATAAGCAACTGGATTGGTATTCCTCAGCAGGATTTATTTGAAAGGGCACATTGTGTGTATGCTTCAAACTTGGCCATGCAAAAGCAGTCAAGACCTGTATTAGTAAGGATGCAATCATATCAGCAGAAAGAGCTGTTCCTGACAAAACTGTGGCAGAATGCAAACTATTAAACAATGGAGACAACAAAGAGTTTGTAGAACACAATTATTCACTGTACAACAAACAGAAGAGAAACAAATTTATCCCATCAATCTGGGAATGTTGAGAGGCAGCTGTGAGTCAGGCTGTTGTATCCAACTGCCTTCAGAATATTTTTTCTGTAGTATCAAAGTAATTTTTGATGCAGAACAGGCTAGGAAGGAAATAAAAGTTTCTTCAACAAAAAAGTGAGCCATCAGTCAGAATGGGACTCTGCTTCTCATTCTTCTGATAATAAACTCATAGAGAGACTTTGCCAGTGAAACCGTTTCCAGTATTCCGAAGGAAAATGCTTGCAAGACAGAAAAAAGCACAGGAGGTGACTAGAAGACTGGGGAGTACCTTGGACTTGAACTAAAGTCTGGAGATGGAGATGAATAGTAAGGAGACTAGCAACACTGAAATTAGTGAATAAATGTGAGATCATAAAGCAGCTATCACATTTGTGAAATATGGCTTTACAAGGAAAAAGTAGAAATATTGGATTTCTGGTACTTTGTTAAACTTGTGGGGGAATGTAAATGTTTACCCCACTTCATGTCATTAATGTTTGGTAGGGCAGTAAAGGAAAAAAGTAAATAAGTAAAATATTTTTTGTTCTTAACAATATTTGTATAAAACATTTTATTATATAAGCTGCATGTTATATAGTAAAACATTTTAGTTATTCTTATATGCCATAATGATACTAAAGCAAACAATAGCCTTTTTTCGTCTTTTTTAGTTTTAAGAAATGTAAGAATTACAATGTAAAAAGAGGAGAAAGGCTGGACAAAAGCATGTTTAAGTTAATAGGTTGTAATCTTGGGTTGTTGAGGTGAGGGTGTGGTATAAAAGTACACAGATTATGATATATATGTAGAGTTGATATGCTTTCTCTTACTTTTGCATAGGCAAATGTCTGGATTAAGGCCCTAGGCTTGATGTAATAACTATTTTTTGTAAGCAGGTAAATAAGAGAACATTGAATGCAATTATAAGTTCTTCTTTGGCAAATGAATTTTTAGTGCAAGTTGAGAAATCTGCAGTTGAAGGCAATCGTACATTTTGTTCTTATGTTTCCATGGAGATAAACTAACTACAGGGGTAGTCAATAAAAGCCAAAACACTTTTTTAAGGCTAAAAATTAATGTCTTCTGAAAGCATACAATCTGGTTTTCTCATCTGGTAGGGAAATAAAGATATGACAAGAACAGACAGCAATTAGTGTAAGTAGGAGCACAGACTGTTAACATTCATATTAGCATGGATAACCTTAATTTTAGGTTAAGTAATGTATGTCTGTGCAGCTGTTCACTTGGGACACTTCTCAAAACAGAAGGATTAACCTTCATTATTTGAAGATGTACATAGTTTTATATGTTTTTTTTTTAAGTCAAGAGGTTATGGTAGTGTTCTTTGGGTATGTTTATGTATTTTGTTTGAGGGTTTCCATTAAAACAAAAAGTCTTGTAGAATATGACAGGTTCAAATGGATAGGACAACTACTGTGCAAAAGATCAAACATTAGTGGGTGCATTTAATGTAAAAGTTAGAAATAGACTATAACAAAAGGTGTTACAAACAATGGGTGGGAATAATAACTTCTTATCATGATGGCAACATTATAAATATTATTTTGGAATGTGAATGGCTTCAACAGGTATAGACAAAAAGGAAAAAGCACTGAATTATATTAAGAAATGCATGATGCAAAAAGCAATGCTACAAGAGACACATCTGGAAAAAAGTGAGCTAGTGAATTTGATAAAGGATTTCAGGAGAGATATTCAGCAGAATATCAGGAACAAAGTAAAAGAGTTCAAATAGTGACAAAAGAGAAAAAAGATAATGGTAGATTTGTGGTAGTAAGTGTCTACTGGCAGGGGAGGGGGATTACGCTAGCATGCATTTATAGTCCACCTAAAATTGCTATTATGTAGGTTAGGAACATTTTGGGAGAAATAATCGGCTTTCAGCAGGGAATATTACTAATGGGTGGGGAATGAAATTGTATATACAACAGTGAGGATGGATCTGGGGATGTAGAAGGGAAAATATAACAAAGAATGGTAGATTTCTGAAGAAATTTATGAAAACATTTGATATGGAAGACATGAATTCATTAGTCAGAACTCAGAGATAACTTGCATGTTATTCTCCAAGGTACAATATCTGGACTAGACTACACAGAAATTATATTTCCACAGGAACATGTGCATTTAATTGAAAGCTTCAACACATCCAATGATTATTTCAGATCATTCGCCAACAACAACCAAGATAAAAATGCAGGGTAATAAAGTGTAAATGAGACACTGGCATTTTCCCACCAACCTGTTAAAAAGGAATTTAAGAAATGATTTGAGTTATTAGGGAAAAGAGACATTTCTTCAGAAGTTATAGCTAGTGAATGAGATAAAATGAAAGTAGAGTTTAAAAACGGAGTCGAAATAAAAGAAAAAGAGATATGGTTAAGAAGTAACAAGAATTATTTAGAGGGCCTGACAAAGGTTAAAGTATTGCAGAATAAGGGGAATCTCAGAACAAGAAGACGAGTAACTGCAGAGTACTAAAGAGAAAACAAGGGAGTATGTGGATAATATACATGAGTTTAAAAAGAAACTGTTTTTGATAATAACTCCAGACCACAAATTTTAGCACAATGACATAGGCAGCAGAAAATAGAAAGTACTGTTGCCAAACTTATGGAATCTATAACAAGAAAATTAACAAGGGATCCTGAAGCGGTATTAGGGATATTTTAGAAATTTTATGAAAATTTGGAATAAAGCACAGAAATGTGGAAATCCCTCCTGAAATATATTCTTTATCAGATTTATAAATGGAAATACTTATGGAAGACTTAGGTATGCCAAGGTTATCAGTAGATAAGCCTCAACAGTTAACAGTTAAGATAGGAGGAAATGATAAAAAATGGTGACATACAATAAATCTGCAGGAAAGTCTCCATCAGCAGATGGTATTCCTGTGGAAGCTAGGAGGGAAGAAAGTGATAAAGATATGGAATGTTGTGTTTAACAGTACTTTAAAAAGAGGCAATGCACCAAAACACAGGAAGAAAGCTGTGGTGGCTGTAATACCTAAAGACAGTAAAGACCCTTAGACACAGATTCATATAGCCCATTTCAATTTTAAACCACGATTATAAAGTGTTTATATCTATAATAGCTAAAAGAATGACAAAGGTATTGCCAAAATTGATATGTGTGGATCAGAGTGGTTTTGTGGAAGAATAATGATGTTCCACAGGGAAGCAATGTGTAAAAAAATGCCACTGTTGTTTGTGGGTCTTAATGCAGAGAAAGAATTCAATAGAGTAGGCTGGGATTTTATGAGTAGGGCAATGGAAGTATTTGCATTCCCTGATACAATAAGGTTAATTATGAGACAAAACTTAAAGTGGGAGTGTTCCTCACTGAAAAGTTATGTCTCAACAGAGGAAAGAGGCAGGTATGTCATATTTTCCTTTATTTGCTTTATATTTAGAGCCACTGGCAAAGAAAATAAGGGATTCAGAAATTCAAGGATATAGTTGGTATGGTAATCAAGAATAGTTGGCTTTATTTGCACATATTTTGTATCTGATAAATCCACAAGAGGACATATCAGTGTTGTGAAACATCTTCAGACAGTTTCATGTCATTTCAGGATATAAAATTAATGAAGATAAAACAAAGGCTGTAGCTGTAAACTATGTACCCACACATGAATGTGTCCAGCTATACTCATATTTAGGGAGACACAATAAAATGAAGTATTTAGGAGTATGTATTAAAAAGGATTCTGTTGTGATAGCTAAGGGTATAGGGGAAGCGACTAAACAAAAGATAACACACAAACCGAGAAACTAGAAGCATACATTCATGGATATGGATACCAAGATGCAAGCACTGAAAATGTTTTTAGTCCCTTTACTTTTATATTCAGGTCAGGCACATTTTATCAACCAGAGAAGTTTTAAGAGAGTTAAAGGAATTTATCTGTGAGAGGAAACAGGCAAGGGTCAAATGGAATAAGTTAATTCTTCCAACTTAACAAGATGGTTTAGGGTTATCTGATTTGAAGGGATATTTTAGAGCTATACAGTTAAGACTCATATACAAAGCACAAGCAGAAAGCTACAATTCAAAGTGGAAAAGGATGGCAATGAAATGGGAAAAATCAAGAAATAAGGAAAGAACAGGATCTTGGATGCAGATCCTTAAGGAGAACAGCTGCAGTCATACCGATTACTATATTCATAAAGTAGCAGAAAGTATTGTAACTAAACCAACAAGAGAATTGGGGAGAGAAGATTTTGCTGCTAGAGAGAACTGCAATTAGGGGTCCCCCTTTTTTTGTCAGGAAAGTTTCTGCACTTTAAGACAACCACCTGATGCTGATCTCTCTGGTTTAAATTGATGGACACCATCTGTTAAGGCAAGAAATAATACAAAACCAGGAAGACAGAATATATGTCTGTTCAAATATATTTATTCCAAATTATAGTTCATGAAGGGGATCAAGGATTTTGCACCATAATCCTGCAGAATTCTGGCAAAACAACTCATTTTATACCTTAAAAGACATTAGGTATAGTATGAGTTACACATGGTATTATACAATTTTAACAAATCAGAATATCACAACTACTCATGTTGTTCATGTGAAAAGGAAATGTATGTGAGCATATCAGTGTTCTTTAACTAAATAAGGAAAGTTGAATCTAGTCATATCTTGAACTCTATTTACCATCTTACAGTCATACTTAGTGAAGTTTTGTACTTGAGAAAATTTCATTAGGATAAGTTATGGCAGAGGCCCCTCTGACATCTTTATGTTGTTTCTTAGTACTATCTAGTAGTCATCCATATAGCTATTATCTCCAACCCAGCTACAAAAATTGCCTAAGACAGGGAGGAAACATATGCCAGCTGCTTTGCTGTCTGTTAAAACACCAGGAAAGGAATGTAACATTATATCACAGGCTGCAGTTAGTGTCTCTGAAATAAATCTCTAAGCACTCAGAATTACAGAAAATAAAAATAACTTTCATTCACTATATTTTTTATTCCAATTATACTAAAGAGTGAGAGGCATTAAAATTGGATTTGTTGAAGTTGAGAGTAAACCATTAGTATAGCAACAGACTGACAGTAAACTGAAAGTCTTGAAGAATCTTCTAACTAGTTTGCATCAGGAAGTTATACATATAAGGACAGATGTGGATACGTTGGAGTCTGCAAAATGCTAAGATGGGAACTAAGCACTTTACTGTAAAGATTCTCAGAGCAGTAGAAAGCCAAACAACAAAGCAGTAAATAGAAAGTGACATCCCAAATACAGAATCTTAAACAGTTCCTGTGATCTGGATGGATAGGGGCATGAAAGTAAGCATTTTCAGGTCTGAGGTAAGAAATAAAGAACTGGGGGAAAAAAAATCAGAGGGTAAATACTTTGGAGTATTTGTATTTTGAATTTTGGAATCTTTAAAAAGATACCCGGGGTAGACAAATCCAGAACTGTCTTCTAGCTACCTTCTTTTCTTAGAACAAGGAAAAGTCTGGAGTAGAATTTTTTTTGATGGTGTGGGACAGGTACTCCTTGATGCAGAATACTGGAAATGATCAGGAGAACCAGATGTTGTTTAAAAGAACTTGCGTAATTCCATATGGAAGAGAGGGAGAATTACGTTGCTGCTTGTACCTTTTTGGAAGATTTACAAAACCCAAGAATCCACTGTGATTGTTTTCCATAAGGGAAGACAAAGTTTGATGGAAAGATTACAGGATGGAAGACCAAGGCGAGAAGAAAGGAGGTGGTAGTCAGAAACTAGAAGACTCGCCTGAAAAGGGTCCTTTGGCTCTCTTATAATCAGACTCAGGCTTGATTGCCACTTCTTTCATGGATTGTTTGCCTTTCTGTTAACTTGACTTTATGATAGAAGAGGCCTGTTTTGAAGAGGTAATATCTTTGAAATTCTAGAACAGGAGAAAGAAGATGTTACATGAATCCCTGCATGATTTACCCCTGTTCTCCATTATTTTGAATATCTCAAATGAAGAAGGTCCTAACAGTTAGTCTTTACCTAAAACAGCATCCCAGTTAATCATAACTTCTCAGGTAATGGCTGGAGTCTGAGACAGGAAAATCTCCTAAGAAGAGATCCAGTGTCATCAGGTGCCGTAGAAGAAGCATTTGCAGCAGCATCATAAGCATACTTGATTAACTAATATGCAATCAGAAAAGTAGAAGAGATTGCATTTTGTGAGGTAGATCTAGAATCATTGTCAGGTAGATTAGAAATAAACAGACATTGTCAAAAATGGATAACAGATATGTAATCATGTGGGTTTATAATTAATAGCACAGAAAGATAAGTTAGTAGAAGCAAAACTTCTGTACCTGTCTATTGCCCTGCTACTTTTATCAGTTAGTAAGACATCTGAGGATAGAATTAGTTTAGATGGCTTGTCTGATTCCATAGACTTAAATGCATGATCAGATGAAGGGTTCTTGTGGAGATATTTGTGACCATCAGGGACTATGGAATATTTATCAGGCTTTTTAAATGCAGGGGGCTAGAACTGTGGTGTCATAGAAGTTGATAGAAAGGTGTCCTCCAAAGCTTCCAGGGCAAGGGATACAGCAGAATATTTGGAAATGTCTATATCTAGAAGACTGTGGTACCTCTTTTGAGATTCTGAGAGCTGTTTACCCTCCCAGTTAAAATGTTGCATCATTTTTGGGTGTCCTTAAATGAAAGTTCTTCTTGGGGGTGAGAGTCTGAGGATAAAGTATCTTCAAGATTAGACTCAAAACCAGAAGGGGGGTATAACAGAGTAGCAGTCCAGGCAGTCATAATCTGTTTCTGGGGAAGAATTGTCACCAGAGTTAAGTATTCTGCTGCTTTAGAAGTAGAGGGTGTAGAACCAAAGAACTGTGGAAGGTTTAAAGCCATAAGGGTTTTAAAAAGAGACTCTGAGAAAACCCCTACCATTACTGTTGGAAATCACTGGTTGGAGGGGTAATAGGAGGGGAAATATGTTATGTTTTGCATTTTCACTTGTTGGTGTTTCTAAAGAAACCATATGTGAATGATTCAGCCTTGGACATGCATCCATAAAGGAGCATTGTAAGTCCTTATTAAACAATATGTAAGGAATACTGTCCAGTTCCTCTGAGATTTCCAGCCTGGACACCCTTTACTGCTTTTCTGACTAGCTGACTGGTCAGGTTGGCCTTCAACAGGAGCACAACAGCAGGAACAGGTCCAGAAGTTGGACAGTCTGCATGTAGTCTCAGAAGCAACAGACTACAAAACAGAAAATGAAGAGAGTAAACTAATGTCTTCTTTTTGTTTATTAGATTTCTTTCTTGGCTGAGAAGAGACATCTGAGGTAGGAGCTTTGGACTGTAGGCAAGTTTACACACAACTTGTAAGTACTTTTTCAGTAATGATTAGCAGCTTCTAAAGGTCTTTGGCATGAAAGCCTTGCAGAAAGAACAGTCTCTAATATTATGGTCAGGTCCTAAACAAAAGAATTGCTGGGTATGCCTATCCTTATAAGGGATCTAACTACCACAGAAGCATTCCCCATCTTAAATGATATGAAAAAGGTCAATAATATGAGAAGAAAAAAAGAAAATAACTTCCAAGATGGCTGCACACTAACAACTTGTTTCTAGCTCTCCCAGTGTGAAAAAAGAAACTCAGCAGAGAAGGCCAGTAGACTTGTGTTTATGGGTAAATTTCAGTAACTGGCTAGTAAGTGTACTACCTCGATGCCAGGAATAAAGAAATACAGAAGACCTGGAAAAAATCAGCTACAAAAAGTGAGGAAGAAACACTGACTGGGGAAAGTTCTGCAGCTGTTCAACAAAAAGCAATGCAACCTTCAGACATGACTTCCAATAACCTACAGTAGGATATAGGACAGCTGCATACAGACCTGGTTAAACTAAACAAGGCACTGATGGAGTATATCAACACAAACAACAGGCTGGAAAAGATGGCAGAAGCTTTAAACAGATATTCAGATGAGATGATAAAGCTGCAAAAATTAGAGGTCGAAATGAAGAAAAAGCTGGCTGAATGTGAGACTACTCAGGAAGAGATGTTTCAAAAAATAATAGAATTAGAGGACAGAGCATGTAGGAAAAACCTGAGATTTTCAGATATACCAGAGAAGCTGGAAGCAACAGACTGCATTCATTTTATGAAAGTACAAATAAGCAACTGGGCTGGTATTCCACAGCAGGAGTTGTTAGCTGAAAGTGCACGTGTGTATGCTCCAAACCTAGCTATAAGAAAGCAACCTAGACCTTTAATAGTAAAGATGCAATCCTACCAGCAGGAGTTTATTCTGATAAAACTGTGGTAGGACGACAAAATACTAAAAGTAGGACACTGCATAGGGTTTGTGGAGACTGATCACTCACTGTGCACCAGGCAGAAGAGGAGTAAATTCATTTCACTGTTCAGGGAATATTGAGACACAGGTCTGAGATTTAAACTGCTGTACCCAGATGTCTTTAAAGTATTCTTCCTTGGAGGGACAAAATCATTTTTGATGAAGTGCTTGCGAAGGTGGAAATACAAGAGTCTGTCCAACAAAAAGTGAGCTGTGAAACAGAAGGATATTCTGCTTATTTTTCTTCTGGTAAGAAAGACCATAGAGAGACTGTACCTGTGAAACCTTTTCCAGTATTTCAACAACAAATGTTGGAAAGAAGGAAGGGAGCATGAGAGTTGACTAGAAGAATTGAGAGTACATTAGAAATGAAGCAGAGACAGGATTTTGGTGATGCAGAACAGTAATAAAACCAGTAACTCAATGTGGGAGTAGAATGCAATAATTATATTTGTGAAATATGACAGAACAAGAAAATCTGGAAATATTGGACTTTTTCAAAATTTCTTGGATTTGTGGGGGAGTCTAAAGTATATGCCCTACTTCATGTCATTACTGTTCAGAAAAGGTGCTTTGAGAGAGGAGAAAGATAACTGTAAGCAATGCATGGTTTTCTTTGCAAGCTATTTTTAGGTGCAATGGGGGTTGTAAACAGGTGCTGTTGTTTTTCTTTTTTTCTCCTCTTCTCTCTTTCTTCTTATCCAGTTTTGAGAAATACAGGCAATGCAATGTTAAAAAAAACCTTGTTAAAAAGGCATGACAAAGTTAAAATTAATGTTTTTTTTTTTATTCTTGCATGGGGAACTGACTGTATTAAGGACCTTTGATTAGTTTTAAGAGACAGCAAGTAAATGAAAAAGAATATTGAATATAATAAGACTTTTTTTCTATCAAATGCATGTATACTTAGCGTTGTTTTTTTAGCTGGTCTTCATGTTTCCATGGAAACAATCTGATAAAGAGAAACTGACTGACTGGTTCTCATGTCTCAATGGAGACAATCTGATAAAGAGAAACTGGAGATGGTCTGGTGGAAGGGGGTTGGCTGAGAGGAAAGAAAAATAAAAGAGAGAGAAATTGGCTAGGACATAATGTTCTCTGAAAGCAAAATCAATTAGGGGCTTTCCCAGCAGTAAAGTTTTCTCAGTTTTTTTAAATGCAATGTTGATTCTAATATAAACAGGTGTTTTTTTTTCTCCCTTCTGTCTTTTTCTTTGTTCAGTTTTAAGAAATCTAGGCACCACAATGTAAAAAAAGGGGGAAAAGAGGAAAGGTCTCGTAAGAGAGTATGACATTAGAAAAATCAGTGTGCTTCTTCCCATGCTTGCATAGGGAAATGACTGGGATGAGACCCTAGGCATTATCCATAACAAGTTTATTAGAAAGCATGTAAATGAAAAATAATATTAAATATTATAAGGCTTTTTTTCTGGTAAACAAGGTACCCTTAGCAGTTTTGTATCTGGCTTGCATGTCACTAGAAGACAAATTGATAAAGAGAAATGCTTTGGAGAAAGTGTTTACTGAAAGCATTCAAGTGTTTTCTCAGTTAGGAGAGCTATAAAGATAGATAAAATCAACTAGCACTTACTAATAGCACAAGCTGTACCATGTGCCTCAGCAAGGCTAACTTTTCTTTTTGGTTAACTCTAGCCTGTCTGTGTGGTTATCAACTTAGAACTTTTGCAAAGCAAAAACTTTAATATTTGAAGATGTACATAGTTTTCTGCATTATTAATAAGTTAATAGATTTTAGGGGGGGTTTGGGGAGGTTGTTTGTTCTGTTTGAGGTCTTTCAAAAAACAAAAAGTTATGTAAGATGTGGCATAGGCTCAAATGGATATGACAAGAAATAACTGTATAAAAGACCAACTGGCCGAACAGTATATGCATGTAACAAAAGTTGGAATTAGACATTTAACAAAAAAAAAAACAGTTGTACATAAAAGGTGGTAATAATAACTATATAAAAATGATGCATTCTGTAATGTCTTTCAATCTGAATCATCTTACAGATAAATATAAAAAAAAAGAGTAGTGAACTATATCAAAAAATGTAGAGTGCAAATAGCTATGCTACAGGAGACACACCTGGAAAGAACTGAACATATGAATTTGATAAAGACAGGTTTTCAGGATGGTTATTCAGTGGAATATCTGGGGCAAAGGAAAAGAGGAGTACTTATATTAATTGCAAGAGGGGCTCCAATAGTGATAGAGGAGAAAAAATATATAATAATGAAATATATATAGTACTAAGGGGCTACTGGCAAGGAAGGAGGATTACACTGGCATGCATGTTTTACATTCCAACTAAAACTGCTATAATGGAGCTTAAGAAAATTCTGGGAGAAATAATCAGCTTTCAGCAAGGAATATTACTTATAGTCTGAGACTGGAATTTGGTTTGCAACAGTGAAGATGTGTCTGGGGGGCCTAGAAGGGAAAATATAACAAAGAAGGGTAGATTTTTGAAGAATGTTATGAAAATGCTTGGCATGGAAGATGTGAATTCAGTACTGGAGGTTCAGAGTGAATTTACATATTATTCTCCAAGATACAAAAACTAGGGTAGGCTAGATAGAATTTAAATTCACAGTAAAAAATTCCGACTTACAGAAAAATAATAAACTCGAAAATAAATTCAGTTCCACAGGCAGAGCTTTGCTTTAACTTTACTACAGAATTTGTTTTTGAGTTAGACAGAATTTATATCTCACAGGAACATGTGCATTTAATTGAAGGTGTTGAAATCCACCCAATAGCTATTTCAGATCATGTGCCAATAATGACTAAAATAAAAATGCAAGGTAATGAAATAAAAATGAGACATCGCACTTACCCACCTATCAGCTGAAAAGAGAAGAATTTAAGGAATGGGTTTTGGAATTAATTCAGGAGCTACTAGAGAAGATAGAAATGTCTTCTGAAAATATAGCTAAAGAGTGGGATAAAATTAAAGTGGAGTTTAAAACTAGGGTGGAAATAAAGGAAAGGGAGATATGGCTAAGAAGCAACAAGAATTATTTAGAGGCACTGACAAATGTTAAAGTATTGTAAAACAGGGGGAATCTCTCAAAACAAGAAAATGAGCAACTGCAGAATGCTAAACAGAAGATAAGGGATTACCTTAATAATATGCATAAGTTTAGAAAGATTGCTGTTAAGTAACTGTTTTTTTTTATAATACTTCTAGACCGCAAAAAACTTTTAGCACAACAACCTAGACAACAGAAAGTGGAAAGGGGTCACCAAGCTTAGTGAGCCTATAACAAGGAAGATAACAAGAGACCCTGTAGAAGTATTAGAAATATTTCGAAAATTTTATGAATGTTTGTATAAAGCAGAGAAATATGGAAATCAAGAAAAGGTACAAATGAAAATGTTTATGGAAGAATTAAATATGCCATGGTTAGAGGTAGATGAGGCTCAATTACTAACATTTAGGATGGTAAGAGATGAGATAAAAATGGTTAGGTATAACCAATCTACAGGAAAGTCCTTAGGAATAGATGGCATTCCTGTGGAAGTTTGAAAGTTAGGAGGGAAAAAACTGATAAAGATCTGGAAGGTTAACAGTATTTTAAGAAGAGGAGAAGTACTAGCATAATGGAAGAAGGGGTGATAAAGGAAATACCTAAAAAGCATAAAGATCCATTGGATCCAGCTTTGTACAGGCCCGTTTCACTACTAAACCATGATTATAAAGTGTTTATGGCTATAATGGCTAAAAGATTGGCAAAATGATACCAAAATTGATAGATATGGATCAGTGTGGTTTTGTAGAGGGGAAGCAAACATATGACAATATTAACAGAACATTGATAATCCAGAAGGAAGCAGAATATAAGAAAATACGAACGTTATTGGTAGGTCTTGATGCAGAGAAAGCATTTGACAGAGTAGACTGCAACTTCATGAGCACCGCAATGGAAGCATTTGTTTTTCTTGATACAATTATAAGGTTTATTAGGAGTATATATGAGGGATCGGAGGTGAAAATTAAAGTGGGTGGGGTCCTCTCTGATAACTTCTGCTTGAGTAGAGGAACCAGGCAGGGTTGTCTGCTTTCTCCTTTGTTGTTTGCATTATATTTAGAACCATTGGCAAAGAAAATAAGGGACTCAAAAATTCAAGGATATAATTGGTATGGTAGTCAGGAAAAGCTGGCTCTTATTTGCAGGTGATATTATTTTACACATGACAAAACCAGAAAGGGGCATTACAGTCTTGTGGAACATTTTAAGACAGTTTCAAATTTTCTCAGGAATCAAAATTAATTAAGCTAAAACAAAGGTAATGGCGGTAAATTATGCACCCACACAAATTGGTCCAACAATATCCATATTTATGGGGACATGATAAAAAAAAAGTTATGTACTCACCATAATGTTCCATGTGAGCTGCTCATCTTGCCTTCATTCTTACTGATGGCTTTGAAGCTGATCCTCGGCTCCGATTCGGCCAACTGCAAAAGCTCGAGGTCTTCAACCAACTCAAGTCCAACTCCCTATCCCTTGATGCACCTTGTGCTTTCCTCAGATCTTGTTTGCTGGCAATAGGCTATATACCACTACTAATATGCTATTACAGAAACTGAATAAGAGACAATAAACTATGACATAGATGAAATCTCGGTCCTCAAAAAGCCTGGATGGGGGTTGGAGGGTGGGATGTAAGAATGAAGGTGAGATGAACAACTCACATGGAATGTTATGGTGAGTACATAACTTCTTTATGTGAAGTTGTTCTATCTCGCCGTTCATTCTTACTGATGGGTAGCGTCCCAAGCACCATCTTTCTCGGGTGGCTCACAGGAGAATGTTCAAGACAGTGGAACCAAAAGAAGCCCTGTCTACTTTGTAATGAGTGATGAAAGTATGAGGCATTGACCAAGTAGCTGCTGCACAAACAGTATCTAATGGTAATTTAGCCATAAAGGCTGATGAAGTAGATACAGCTCTAGTAGAGTGGGCCTTTATCCTCTGTTGTAAAGGAGTATTCACTGTAAGTGAAGGATATACAATCTGGTAACCATTTTGATAAAGTGTTTTTTGCCCCATTGGAATGCCTTTTTTTACTCTGAAAAGGAGACAAAGAGCTGATCTGTTTTCCTGAAATGTTTGGTCCTGTCTAAATAGAATTGAAGTTGTCTATGAACATCAAGTTTGTGCAGCATATGTTCCATCTTATTAGTATATTTAGGGAAAAACACAGGCAATTCAATAGATTGGTTGAGGTTTGTCTCTGAGCAAACTTTAGGTAAAAATGAAGGATTCATTCTGAGTGAGACTCTCTCTTTATGGAAAATCAAATAAGGGGGGTTTTAATGGACAAGGCCTGTAACTCTGAAACCCTCCGGGCAGAAGTAATAGCCATTAAAAATATGGTTTTCCATGATAGATATAGATAGAAGTCACAACATGAGACTGGTTCGAAAGGGGGTAGAATTATCTGGGAAAGAACAACATTTAGGTTCCATGGCATAGCTGGAGCTCTGATTGGTGGTCTCAAATGAACAGTACTCTTGAGAAAAGCTTTGGAGAGTCTATGGGACATAATACTAGACCGCTGGTCACCAAGATGAAAGTTAGAAATTGCTGCCAATTGAACTCTAATGGTTGCTGCCGCTGCCCCTTCATTGAAAAGTTTAGTCAAAGACCCCAGAATAGATGAAATTGAAGCCAGGTATGGGTCAATATTGTTCTGAAATCCCCATATAGAGAACCTTTTCCATTTACTAAGATATAACTTCCTGGTTGACGATTTATGAGAGGAAGTTAAAATATGCTGAGCCGCAGCTGATAGGTTGTGAAACCTGGCTATGTTGGGAATTGGAGCAGCTAAGATGTCAATTTGAGGGACTGAAGAGAAAGCTGGAGAGTCCCTGATGAATGAGTCAGGAGATCAGGCACTAGGTCTGTAATCCAAGGTTCTTCCAATAGATGAGGCTGGAGGAAAGGGAACCAAATTTGACAAGGCCAGTAAGGGGATATTAGAATGATGGTCCTTCCCAGAGCCTTGGCTTTCTGTAAAACTTTGGGTATCAGAAGGAAAGGAGTGAAGGCATAAAGGAGACCCAGGGGCCAATTGTGTATAAGTGCATCCCTTGGGGCATTTCCCAGAGGGGGAATTAGGGCAAAGTAGCTGCTGCATTTCGTGTTTGTTGGAGTTGCAAAGAGATCGCACCAAGGCTGGCCCCATCTGTGGAATATCCTTTCCACTACTACTTCTTTTAGGAACCACTCATGAAGCAATATAATTGCCCTGCTCAGTTTGTCTGCTATCACACTGAATCTCTCCGGGATGTGCATTGCTATCAGAAAGCGCTGGGTGGAAGTTGCCCATTGCCATACTGTCAGGGCCTCTCGACACAGGGAATAAGATCTGGTTCCTCCTTGTTTATGTACCAGACCACTGACATATTGTGTCTGAATTGAAAGGACTGCAACACTAGAAGTACCGCTCTCATCTCCAGGACATTCATATGCAGATGAGCCTTGTATCTTTTCCATGTGTCTTGGGCTGTTCTTCCCTGATAATGCCCTCCCCCCCCACCCTATCAGGGAGGCATCCGTGGTCACTGTGGCTATGGTAGTGGGTAGAACAAAGGGGCGACCTAGAGTTACTTGGTGAGATATCAGCCACCACTAAAGGTCCTTCTTGCAGGAATTCGTTATCAGGATTTTGTGTGAAATTGGGAGTTCTTGAAAAGACCATTGCATGAACAGGAGCCATTGCAGTAAACGTATGTGCATCCAACCTAAAGGAATCACAATGATCACTGTCGCCATTGTCCCTAACAATTTGAGTACCATTGAAACCGGGGCTTTTTCTCTCTGGATCAGGTCTAGGACCTGTTTTTGTAGGACACACACTCTTTCTGGTGGAAGGTTTAAGGTCATGGTAATGGTATTTAGCTCTGCTCCTATAAAGATGGTATGTTGCGATGGTGACAAGGCAGATTTTTCTGAATTTATAGTGATCCCCAACTGACTGCAGAGGTTCAAAGTTGTGTCCCTTGCTTGCATGAGTTGATGCCTGGTGGTGGCAGTGAGGAACCAGTCGTCTAGATATGGAAACACCTGGAATCCAAAATGTCTCAGATGAGCCGTGACTACTGCCATGCATTTGGTGAACACTCTGGGGGCTGTAGTGAGACCAAAGGGCAGAGCACGAAATTGATAATGACTGGCTCCCAGCAAGAAGCGCAAATGATTTCTGGATGGTCTGTCCATTTTTATGTGGTAGTACGCATCCTGGAGATCTATCAAGCACATCCAACTGTCTTTCCCTAAAAAGGGAAGTATTGACTGTAGTGTGACCATTTGGAATTTTGTCTTTCTTACCAACTTGTTTAGTCTGCTGAGATCCAAAATGGGCCTCCAGTCCCCTGTTTTCTTTGGAACTAAAAAACCTTCAGTAAGTTCCGGATCCTCTGGTCTGTTGGGACTGGTTGGATGACTCCTTTTTCCAGCAACCTTTGAATCCTTGTGTTTGCTTGTTCCCTGTGACTGGGTGGAATGTCCGGGATTCTTCTTATAAGGGGGGGGGAGTGGCAAAGGGAATTGAGTATCCTCTGGATATGATGCTTTGTACCCAGCTGTCTTTTGTTATTTTTAGCCAGGCATCTGGGTACAAAGAGAAGCATCCCCCAACTGCCTCCAGAGATGGACAGGTAGGCCTCCTCTCAGAAGTGCTAACAGAGCTTCCCAAAGAACTGGTCTCTGTCGCCCTGGTTCTGCGGACCCCCTCTGCCACGTGGATGGTGTCTTCCATTGTTGCCCTCTCCTCTGCCTCTAGAGGGGGGGGGGGTTCACCATGAGTATCCTGGAAAGCTCCTTGAGTTTTATGGAACCACATCTTCCCTCCCTTCTGACCTTTGGGGTAAGGTCTGGTAGGGGTGGAAAAGCAGACTCCAATGGCAGGCAGAGGCTTTCCATCCTGTTGATTCCTGGTAAGCATTTCCTTCACTTTGGGTCTAAAAAGGGACAAGCCATCGAAAGGGGAGTTAATAAAGGATGACTTAAAGAGCTCCACAAAGGAACATAAGTGCATCCAGGAATGTCTCCTAAGAGCAATTCCTGTACCCACTGCCCTACTCGTTCCATCAGCTGCATAGGAGACCAGACACATGGAAGAGTTTACAAGAGAATTACGGGTAGTGAGCTGGGAAGTTACTTTTTCTGAGACCCCTTGCAGCTAATGAATCCTGTAGATTATCTCCTAGTTTTTTTCAGGAGATCCCTTTGCTACCTTGTAAAGTGCATTAGATAGTTCAGTGATCAGACAGCAAAAGTTGCTGAACTAAACACATTTGCTTACCATATCTGTCCATGATCCTAGAATCCTTATTAGGTGGATGGACAGACATAGAAATTTCTGACAGTTGCTTCTTGGTGGCTGCCGCCGCCACCACCATAGCATCAATGGGCACTCCTTTGGTCAGGAAGGTCTTGTCCTGGGGGGAAGTTATAAATTTATTAGGCCTCCTAGGGACAGGCTCCATGGTATCCAAGGACTCCCACGCCCTTCAAGAGATTAGCTCAATCAGCTTATCAAAGGGTGGAGACACCCAAGTGGTGGTGGACTGAGACCCAAAAGCCTTCAGGAGGACAGACTCATCAGCAATAGGGTTAATGGACTTCCAGCCATCCCTCTGCTTAAGAATTTCCAGGATATCTGCGAAGGAGATGTCCTCTGGGGGGGACCATTGGGACCCTTCTGACTCATCTAAGGCAGTGTCCAAAGTGATGGATTCCTGTGGGGATCCCAGATGCTTCCTCTTGCAAAGTCTCTTCCTGGGAACCTTTTCAGTGGGAGCTTCTGGAGAAGTCTCGGAAGAGCAGAGCTAGCCCAAATGGGGCTTTCTGAGTCTCAGGGTCTCTACGCTTTAGAGGGATGTGTGATGTAGAGGTAGACACTGGAGCTTTAGGGGAATGAGCTACTAGTTCTCATGGTGTGGTTGTTGATGTGGACAACACCCTCCTCATAGCATCGAAGGCACCTCTGTCCTGATGCAAAGAAATCCCCGGATCTGAAGATATGGAGGATTCCCTCTGTGCCAGAACAGAGGGCTCTGAGCCCAAGGTTGGAGCCGAGCAAACCCAAATCAAGGCCCCGAGAGGCAAAGTCAGAACTGAAAAATTGGTCTGACTATCCGACCAGTGAGCATTGGCTCCTAGACCCTTCAGTCGGCACCGAAGATGTCAGGGTAGTTGGGACCGACAAGCCTGAAGTAGGTGTCGGACCCAAAGGCTCTACAATCATCAGCTCCGAGCACTCCAGCTCCAAAACTTTGAGACAGAACGGAGGAGGAACAGAAGATGGTGGTGGGGATTTTGTCAGTTCCAAAGTCCCAGGGATCGGCCCTGATAAAAGTTTGGCAAGCGCCAGTGTCTGCAGATGCCTCTGCACCACACATTCCATGTCCATATCTGAAAGCCTGCTTGAGGACTGAGAAGAATGAACAGATGAAGCCACCGACTGTAATATTGGGACTTCAAGGTGGGAGACACCGGCTCTTAACCATAGCAACAGTCAGCTCCAATGACAGTGGAGCCGATGTTGAAGACTTTTCCTTACTTGATTTACTGGTCGATGGGTTTTTCTTCGGTTCCGATGAACTCAAAGAAGTTTTAGAATGTCACGGTTGTCCTTGTCCAGTGACTCCTGAAAAGAGGATTTCAATAGACCTCTATCCATTATGTTTCTCTTACATTCATGCAACACCCTGGAACTAAAAGAGTGGCATACAGAACAGTCTTCCTGTAGGTGTACCTCAACTAGACAGCATACGCAATCAGTATGTCCATCAGTGATGGACATTTTTTGTCCACATCTGGGGCATTTTTTAAATCCAGACTTGGATTTTTCCTTTTCCTGCTGAAACATATTGAGCAACTAACAGCAACAGCTATGACAAAAAAGGAAGCCTACAGAAAATATGCAGGCTTGTCAAACAATAGTAACTTCTACTAGCCCTCTAATATAACTGGACGGTTACCAACACACAAACGGTAAACTAACATCTATTTAGATTAACAAGACTAAATAAATCTAGCACTAGCAATGAACTGCTTAGCAAACAGGTAATCTAACAAGGCCTAAAACAACAAAAACAGCCACAATATTAAAGCACAAAGTACTGGCCCTCTAAGTTAAACTGGCTCTAAAATCACACACACACCTAAGCTTTATATCAACTAATAGTACCTTATAAGAAAAACTAGTCTATTGGTTAGGGAGATAACTAAAACCTAAAAATATGGCCACGATGATAAACTATGAAAAAGAGTCAACAGTACACAAAGAAAATGCCTAAACTACTGTAGAAAGGAAACTTGTAAAATACACTTATCTACTGAAGAAACTTTCCAACAAATGAATAAGAATCATGATTTTTCACTGGCCAGAGCTGGTGAACATCCAATCTAGCTGCAGCAGCAAACGAGAACTGAGGGAAGCACAAGGTACATCGTGGGATAGGGAGTTGGCATCAGGCTGGTTGAAGACCTCGACCTTTTGTAGTTGGTCAAGTCGGAGCAGAGTATTGGCTCCGAACCCATCAGTAAGAATGAATGGCGAGATAGAACAACTTCACATTGAAATATTTAGGTGTATGGATTAGAAATGACTCTGTTGTGCAGCTAAGGATATGTAGGAAGAGACTAAACAGAAGATAATACAAAAATGAAGAAATTGGAAGCTTTGTTATATGGATATTGATACTATGATACAAGCAATTAAAATGTTTTTAGTCCTTTTAGTCTTATACACAGATCAGGCGTATTTTTATCAACCAGAGGAGAAGCTGTGGTTAGCAATTAAAAAAGACAGTTAAAGGATTTTATCTGGGAAGGGAAGACAGCAAGGGTCAAGTGGGATAAGGTGATTCTTACAATAGAACAAGGCAGACTAAGATTACCCAATTTGAAGGTGTATTTTAGAGCAACACAGTTAAGGCTCTTATACACAGCACAAGCAGAAAACTATAATTCAAAGTAGAAAGGAATGATAATGATACAGAGGGGAGATTGGGATTTTGGATGCAAACTCTTAAGGAGAACAACAAAAATCATACAGAGCATTATATTTGTAAAATAGCAGGGAGTATTATAAGAACTAAATCAGCACAAGAATGGAGAAAAGAGATTCTGTCAATAGCGATAACTGTGGTTAGGGATACAGATAATAGGCAAGAGGGGGCTGGAATTTGTTGGAGAAAACTGGCAAAGGAACCAAGTTATTGGGAGCAAATAACTAGAAAGGGAAAATAATAGCATGGGAAGAGGCCAAGAATTTATCTGGACTGTAGGTTACAGATTGCCTTCCCTATCAAGGACTGATATATTATAGGCAAAGAGAAAGAAATAGGGGGGTCCTAAATGAAAGACCAGCACCAGTAGAGCTTTTAATAGAATCTAGAACAGAAGCTGCCATTAAAAATAAATAATTAGCAGAGCATATAACATATTGCATGATAATTATAAAAATCAATCAGAGGAGCTTAGAAAGGATTGGGAAGAGAAATCGGATAAGCAATTCTCAAAGAGACAATGGGGGGTATTTGTGTATCTCCCAAGTATGCATCAAAGTGTAGAAGATTTAGGATTCTTTCTTGTTTACATAGCTATTTTTATACTCCATGTAGACTCCAAAGAATTTTTCTTCAGGTGGATAACAAATGTTGAAGGTATGACAGGCAAAAAAGAGGTGGCTAGGAACATATTTTTTGGGAGTCTAATGAGCTGGCTAACTTATTCCCTGCAAACCGGAGATGCTGGGTGAGCAGATTGAATTGACTGAGGAGATTATTTTTTGAGCTATTGCTGAGTCTAATTATGGTGGCTGCCAAAAAAAGCAATTACTAGACAATGGAAATCGAAGTCCAGACCAACTGTTCTAGAAGTAATGAATGCAGTAACAAAAATAAAACAAACTGGAATTGGCATCTTTATAAAAGGGATGGAGCAAACTACATAGAAACAATGGGAACTGTGTGAATATATGCAGAGAAGGAGCAAGGTTTAAGTGGCACCTTTTGAATGAGACATATAATGCTTAACTGACATTGACTGGATAGATAAGTGATGTATAATGCTTGCAACTACAGTTGTTTCAATGGTGTCTGTGATGTATAATGTTTGCAACTAAAGTGGTGTCAATGGTGTTTGTTTTTCATTTATATAAATATAAGATTGCCTAGGTCATACATGATAATTTAATAAAGAAGCTTATTGGGAAAAAAGACTGCTGGGGAGGCAGACAGAGATTGGGATTTTGGATGCAGGTCTTTAAGGAGACTAACAATAATCATACAGAATATTGTATCCATAAAGTAGCAGAAAGTATTCTAAAAACTAAGCTAACACAGGAATGGAGAAAGGAGATTCTGCAGATAGGGATGACTGCAATTAGGGATATAGACAATAGGCAAGAGGGGCTGGAGTTTATTGGAGAAAACTGGCAAAGTAACCAAGGTATTGGGAGCAAATAACTAGAGAGGGAAAGGTAATAGAATGGGAAAAGGCCAAGAATTTATTTTGAATGTATGTTAGAGATTGCCTTCCCAATAAGGATTGATATCAGAGTATAGGCAAAGAGAAAGAAATGGGGGAGGGGACTAAATGAAAGACCAGAACTGGTAGAGTTTTTAGTAGAATCAAGAACAGAAGCTGCCGTTAAAAAAAATAAATAGTAGAGCATATAAAATATTAAATAACTATAAGAATCAATCAGAAAAGGTTAGAAAGAATTGGGAAGAGAGATTGGATAAGCAATTCATAAAGAAACTATGGGAGGATATATGTATGCCTCCCAAATATGCAACAAAATCTAGAAGATTTAGGATTTTTGCTTGGAAATGTTTACATAGATATTTGTATACCCCAAGTAGATGCCAGATAATTTTTCCTCACGTAGACAGCAAATGTTGGAGGTGTGACAGGGAAGAAAGAGGTACTTGGGAACATATTTTCTGGGAGTTAGGTGGGTTGACAGACTAAGGATTCCCTGCGGTTTGCACTGTCAGAGATGCTGGGTAGGCATGTTGATGTGTCGAGGGAGATGATTTTTCTGAGCTACGATACAGAATCAGAATTGTCTAGACATGGTAAGGCCTTGCTGTGCCTAATTATGATGGCTGCCAAAAAAGCAATTACTAGAAAATGGAAATCAAAATCTAAACAGACATGTTAGAAGTAGTGAATATAGTAACAGCGATAAAGCAACTGGAGTTTAGATCTTTAGAAAAGGTACTGTGGGAACAATATATACAGGGGAGGAATGAGGTTTAAAAGAGGGCAGGACTTAAATGAGCTATGTAATGTTTGACTGAATATGATTGGGTAGATTATAAGTGATGTATAATATTTGCAACTGGGAGTATGTCAGTATGGTTTGTGATGTAAAATGCTTGCAACTAAGATTGTGTCCGTGTAGTTCACTTTCATTGATATAAATGTGTGATTGCTAATGTCTGAAGTGATGGTTTAATAAACATGTTTCTTGTTTAAAAAAGGGGGGCAGGAACTGAAAAATTAATGTAATGTTGCTTAGCTTAAATGAAATATAACAATATGTGTAAAGTATAATGTTTCTTAATGTTAATTTAATACAATTTGATTACTTTTGTATAAATGTACATTTGCCTCTGTCACAAGTGATAATTCAGTAAAGGTTTAAAAAAATAATATGAGAAAAAAACAAGTAATGAAGAAAGGTCCCCAACTGGGTACTGAGCTGTTCTTCACAAAAGCAACTAGATCCTTTTATATATGGCTGACAGACCAACTTCAGACAGAATCTTGCTTCCTGGACTGGGTTCAAGAAGGGTCTGTATGTCTAGTATCCATAAGTGGTAAGCAGTTGCACCCCCAACCTCCACTTGTTGGTAGAGCAAATCACTGCAATTATTCTCAGAGTTCTTGCCACCCCAATTACTTTGAAAGCTTCCAGACTATAGTGGACTGGCAGCATTTCTTTTAGATTTATATGCATTCTGCTGTCCACTGATTTTTAAGTATCCTACATTTTGAGACCTCTAGTGTGTGGGTCCCATGCTTGATATGAGGTGAGGAATTCATTGGGCTGGCTTGCCTGAATGGCATGCCCTCATTTCTGTGAATTTGTCTGATCTACTAGTCCAATTATTTCCTAACACTGGCTTGGTTTCCAGATGCTGCCATTTCAGGTCCCTGATGTTCCATTGGAACCAAGCTTCCACATGTGACATCTGGCTAATGATGGAACAATGAAGATGGGCAAGACAATGTGGCTTCAAATGCTGAAAACAGGTTTGGCAGCCCACTATGGTTAGGCTGACATATTCTAAAAGTCAGGGATTTCACTTTCTTCAATGTCAAGATAATCCTTCAGGTTTTTGTGTCTATGAGAATCCCCTGGTATCTTATTTGCAGGCTGTGTGAGAACCCCAGCCTGTATAGGCACCACAGGGTGTAGCATAGGGCCCTCTACACTTCTTCTAAGGATTGGGATTGGATGAGACAGTCATCCAGGTTAAGAGTTGATGTAAAGTCACTATAACAGGTACAAGTAGATGCAAACACCCTTGGGTATGCAGTGTACTATCACTGGGGTTACATGTCTGGTAAGCCTGGTTGCAGTAATTAAATCAAAGAACAAGGGCATAAACTGAAAGTGCAGTCCTCTGCTAGAAACCTTACACATTGACACTGACATTTGAATATTGTAATTTCAATGTGTAGGTGGAAGTCATTGAGGTCTAGTCACCAGAAATGCATGAGGACTTGGGCATAAGAAGCAATGCCTGCACAATTAATACTGAGTTTTGTGACTTTTAAAACTTTGTTTAGTTGTGCCAAATCCAAAACAGATTTCAGAGGCCTCCCTTTCTTGGTACCATTAAAAAGCCTGAAAAAAAGTTTGTACCCTGACCTTAAGGTATGATTTTTTGGGTCCCTATTAATTACTCGAACTTTTTAAAGTTTGAATGTCAAATGGTCGACACCATATGATCGCACTTTAAAAAGTTCAAAGGTGAAAAGCAAAGGCTCCGTACGGTGCAGAATGGGAAAATTTCCCTTTTCTGCACTGAAGTGCAATCTCGGAGTTGATATATTTAAGCTGCAGGGGGGGCTTGCCCCCCTGCTCAGAGCACTGAGGTAATTTTTTTAAAGTTTGTATTATATTTTCGATGTTTCAAACTTCACTCATATGTTTTCAAACATATGAGGTTTGAAGTTTTGAAACTTCAAATATATAATATAGACCCATATTCTTATGGTCCCTTGGGCTAGCATCTTTTCTAGGGCAGGTTTTGCCAGGTGTTCTTGAGTCTGTGGGACTCTGTGATTCTGCATTTTGAGGTCTTGAGAAGAAATGGAGATTGTACCTCTAGATATGATAGTTACAGCCAGTCTGCCTGTGGTTACAACACACCACTGTTGACAGCAAGTAACTATCTTGCTTCTATCCTTGTTCCTGACTTGATAGGGAATAAAAGGGCTGGGCTGGAGGTTTGGAGGATTTAGAGAGTGGGGGCTGTTGTTCCCACCCCTTTTCCCTATGAGCAGAAGAGTCCTGTTGGCCCACCTGACTTGCTGCTCTCGCCTTTCTATGTGGTTTCCTTAACTCTGATAGCATGGCCCCTGTTTAAAGGGGTAACTTCTGTAGTATTTGCTTAGTGAAGAAAGGAACATGTACCTTACAGATTCCATGGCCTTCCCTTATTTTACCTTGTCTTTCTAAATACATTGTATGCCTAGAGGTAAAACGAATGGCTCTTTATTAAGGGGTGAACTGAGCAAATACATCTTGTCTTTGGAAAAGTATTGTGGCATTAGCTAAGAATGTCTTCTAAAGAACGGCCAAGTAGCATCAGCCCTGGATGCATCTGAATCTACAGCATCCTACCCATGGTATGTAATTTTCCCAAATGTAGTGAAATCTGACATTGCTAGATCAAGGTGTGATGCCCCAGCACAGGCTCAGTAATCAAGGAGAATCAATCCTCACCAATGGCAACAGTGGAGGGTGTACACAGTGGGGGGATGACAAGTACACACACAGTAAAGTGCAATTTCCCTTAAGAGCACACAGAGACCACAGTCAGTCTGGGGCTGGTTTCTCCCTCTTTCTCCAGATCCCCAGGAAGACTCCCCACTGGCACAGCTATAGAGTTGAGTCCTTAGCCAGGGTTCCAAGCCAAGTCCTCCAACACTCTCTCTGTCCAACTAGTGCTTTGTGTTCCTGCCCAAGTAGCTGACACACATACACTTGGAGATTTGTTTTACACACACACCTGGAAAAGGCTGGCACAGGTTTACTAGCTATGCCCCCTTCTGCCCAGACTATAAGGTAGTTATCACTGCCACCAGAACCACTTAGCTATTTTAAGGCTCTTAACAAAGGGTGTCCAATCCTACTGTGCAGGTTTACTATCAAAATTTCGAGGTTACTTACCTCGACTATTCACATACCTGACCCAGAACAATGAAACAGCATCACGCCATTTGCTTAGAATGTCAATTCTTTTGGAGGAAAGAATTAACATTTGACTGCTCAATACCCAGAAAAAAGCATCTGCTACGAGGAGGAAAATTTTCTACTGTTTTGCAGGGGGGCAAGCCCCGCTGCACCCCCCACACCACTGCTACTTATATATTCTAAATCCAAGATCACACTACAGTGAGGAAAGGTGTAATTTTCCTAATCTCCACTGTAGTGCAATGCACTTCAAAACACTGATGCTCCAAACTGCGAACACAGTCTCCGTATCAATATTTCAAAGTTAACAGAAATTGTGTTCACAGTTTTGCCTCTCTGCCACTCCTTGTTTGTCCTTCTCACTGTCGGGGTAAGCCACCTCGACATTTTGAGTGTAAACCCTACTCTGTAATGTTACTATTAATCCAAATGGTAGTTTGACCAAGAGCAAGGCTATTAGGAGTGGCCTGCACAATGTCACCAAATAAATATGCAAGTACTCTCAGAGCTTAAATATGTCTCACAAATATCAGCAACAAAGATAGGTTTAAATATATTTAATAATTAATAAAATAACAAGAAAATACTCAATAAATCATCACAGTAACTTCAGAGTTCAAAATCACATGAAATATTTAAAACATCATTGCAGGACAGTCTCAAATAAATACAGAAAACATCTAAACTAATCTTTACTATATCCCTTACTGAATCTAAAAGAAATTACTATACCCTAGTTAACTTACTTACAGCAAGACAAGTGCAGATGTTGTAAGTGGATGTTTCCATGTCAAAGACAAAATGCACAGTCACTCTGAGAGAGAGTTCTTAAACAAATATCAAATATTACTACTGGGATACTTGCAGCATGACAGCACTTTTTGTCACCTGACTTCAGTTCCCAGGCTCAACAACCATTGCTAAAAACTGCTAGCATTTAGCATCTCCCTGTGAAAATACATAGCATTCAGATCTTTGCAACTGCTGGAAGACAAAACAATAAATCACAAAACAATGCAGAAGGCTCCCAGTTTTAGACATCCTGTCTCCTTGCTGCATTGAAACCATCTCTTTTATTATGTGGTTATTAACATTTTAATTTTAACTATTTTACTGAAGTTTTGCAAGTTAACTTTCTATGTGTCAGTTCCCACTATTAAAACATATGCATTTACACAGTTGTAATAGTTTTATATACATTTCTGTTCTAATCCAGCTGGATACACTGTGGTCACACCTCCAAGCTCAGTACTGTACAAACCCTTTTCAAACACACTTCTGTAGCAGCAGTTTGATATACACATAACATACAGTTTTAATACATTTGTAACACCAGCATGTGAATCATGTTGACATTCACAACTGACATATAATTATTTACAAAATTCCAGATAGCTGGCCTGTCACGCTTCTATATAAATCATATTAATATTCACAAATGACATATAATTATTTACAAAATTCCAGCGAGTTTGGCTAGCAATACTTCCTTTTGTGACACAAGGCAGATTTTCTAGCTTTGTCCTACACTTCAACTTTTTAACAGTTGCTGGGGGACAGGTTATTTACATTTAAGTTTATGGATTGGTGACTGACAGGCCTGAAGGCCTTGGATGTTAAGCATACACCATTTTGCCATATGGATCGAGCCATCTACTCTCCTCATCATTTGGGAATGTAATGCATCTTGTAGCCAAGTCCATCTCCCTCAGCAGATTCCAATGACATCATGTCTGGACCTGCAACCCTATTTTTGTGAAGGAATTTGTAAGAAGCCTGAACCCTGTAAAACAGTCTCTTAGAGGCAGAGGTTGGCAATCCAGCTTCAAGCTCCTAGCCTTAAAGAAATCTAGGAGGGCTTCATGAACTGGAGGAATAGCTACAGGCCTTGAAGGACGAAACCTCAGAAGTTAAATGGCACTTTTCTGGTGAGGGATAAAGCTTTATGTGGTTGCCATTGGAAACACATTCTCATAAGGGAGACTACATATCCAAAGGACAGGTCCTCTGTTGGAAAAATTAGTGGACATGATATCCTTGCCATCTGTGTCAAAAGATAAAACAGTACATCTGCGATTTGCAGTCCAGATCCCCTCCCTCATCTTTGGAGTTTGAAGAGTCTATACCTATCACTGAAGTTTTCTCTTCTTTTGTAAAGCCCAACTACAGACACAAAGGATTATCTGGATAAGGCTGCAGACTCCAAATTGCAAAACTCTCAGTGCTACCTTGGCCTATTCTGGAGGCAGGTGAAAGCTAAGGTCTAGGGACCCACCAAGTGCAACTAAAGCCTGTCAGATGTCTAGGCCTCAGAGTGAGTCTGTGGTATGGGTCAGCTGATGGGCCTTGAAAACCTGGAGGAAGGTAGTCCCTGGAATCTGACATCTCTGGTGGTAATCTGATTTTGCTATGCTGTGGAGGTGAATTACACGGTCATAGATAGCACCTTCTCTGAGGGAAGTAATGCTCTCTGGGTCCGTACTTTCCTAATAGCTCCCAAGAATAGGCTTGTATGGAGGGCATTAGGTGGGATTTTTGCAGGTTCAGCTCTGGAAACTGACTAAGGTAAACTGAGGATATGTCCACATCATCCCCAGGTTATCAGCCTGAATTATACAGTCATCTAGGTAGAAGTAAATGTGAATGCCCTTGGTTTTGCAGTGAGCAATTACAACAGACAGGCACTTTCTAAGCACCTTTGATCCAGTAGATAAAACACGGTGTTAGGAAGTAACTGGTAGTAAGCCAACCCCCATTTTTTTTTTTACTCCCTTGTCTCTTCTAGCTACAAGTATGAGACACAAGGCATCTTTCAGTTATAGGTAATCACAAAGGCCTGAAGGAACAGCATGAGCAGAAAGACCTGCAAGCATAGTAGCTTGATTTTTAGCACCGTTAGAAACTTGTTTAGCCTTCACATGGCTAAGATTGGCCTCCAATGTGACATCTTTTCTAGAGAGTAAAAGCAGTCTTGAGTAAAAATCTTTGTCTTATTTCTGCTCTAGTAATCTTCATAGAGCCCCTGCTATGGAAGGTTGGGTATTATGCATCTGATTGTATTTATCTCTTCTCGGAATACTTGCAGAAAACCTCAGAACTATTTTTTTTATAAAATAAATCTTGTATCTTTGTCCAAAATTTTTAGGACCCATGTTTCCAGAGTGATTTTCTTCTACAAGATGTCACTGAAGACCTTTTTTTTTGAGTGGGAATAGATAGCTAGAAGTGGGATTGGGGTGGGGTTCGAGGACTAGGGAGGAGAGTTCTCTTTACTTATGGATATTCTACTTGCATGGTCTTGGCCTTACAGGCTCCTAGGCTTCCCCTTTTGGTCAGTTTGCCATCTTATCATAATCTAGCCTTAGTTCCCCTGTAGTTGCTTACGTTTATCTTGCCTCCACTGGAAGGTACAACTCTTAGTAAAGTCATTTCTGTTGTATTTGCTGGGAGTGAAATTTCACTGACTGCATTACCTTTCCTTCCTGTTTTTAAACACTTGTTCAGCAAAAGGCTCAAAAGCAGCCCCATTTTTAATGTAGCATTGTAAAACTGTTTTAGCATGGTTTCATAAGAGTTGGGTCTACTTCTTAAAAGAAAAGCATAACAACTTCAGAAACTGATATGTATACTACTGATGCACAAAATTTCCACACCTGCAAGCACAATTATATATACAGTTTCTCCCCTGTGAAAGAATATTTATATGTACTCTGGAAGCCAAGCTGAACTGATGGACTAATGACACACAGTATTTGCATTAACACACCAAATTTCTCACATTGTAGCAGGAACGAACCCCTCTTGACAGGGCATCTAACTGAGCTAAAGAGGGAGGGTAAAAAACTCTGTAAGTCAGAGCTGGATGTTGGGCGTCCTGCAGCACAAATCCCAAGTGGTATCATTAATACTACAACAGTGAGCAATACAACAAACACAAAGTAGTACTTAAAATGAATCTGAAATATACAAGAAAACATACTCATAAAAAGGTGAGAAATTACTTTCTAACGCCATATAAAGGATCTCCAAAGAGCAGATGAAAAGCTTACATGTAACCACTACAGATGCAAAGAACTATTTGAGAACATGACTTTTTTATAAAACATCTGAAAGTTTATCATCACTGGTGCTTTGCAAGAGAAAAAAGTCACCACAAGTGGGACTATAAGAGGCTCTGGGAAGTTATGAACTAATGTGACAGACTAAGAAAGTGAGAAACATCCATGTTATGTAACTGTTGTAATACTCTCAGAGCAAGACCATTTGAGAAAGACAGTTGTCATAGTTAGTGTGAACAACACAGCCAGGTAAGCCTTCTCAAGTTTTAACTGTAGAAGTTAATGTTCATCTTAGCTTATTGTACAGTTCTACATATTTTAACAATTTGACATTTTTGCTGTACTATGCATAAAACTTTAAGCACGATAATTAATATAAATGTGAAATTGCTTTCCTTATGCATGGTATTGTTTCATGCCATCACAGGATAAAAAGGTCGAAATATTTTTTACCCTCTTTGGGGAAAGCAGACAAAACAGCTTTCTTCTAAGATAATTGCATTCCACAACACTTTTAAAATACTGTTAAAACTTTCCAAGTTTTTATTAATTGCTGCTCTCCAAACTTCCAAATTTCCACAGGAGTACCGTCTGTTACTAGAGACTTCCGTGTTGATCTATATCTCACCATTTTAATCTATTAATTATTGAGCCTCGTCTTCCTAATAATCAAATTTTCAGCAAAAATTTCCATTTGTGCCATATCTTGGTTTCTTCATTCCTGTGATTTCTAACAATGTTCATAAAATTTACATAGTATCTAGCACTTCTACAGGATCGCTGGTTACTTTTTTCTTGTCATAGTATCCACAAGTTTGACTTCAACTCTATTTTATGCTGCCTAAGTCATTGTAGTGAAAGATTTTGCACTCCAGAGCTATCTTAATAGTTAACAGAACTCTTCGAAACTCATGCTCATTCTCCAAATGCACCCTTATTTTCCCATTAGCTGACTGCAGTTGCTCTTCTTGTTCTGAAAGATTCCACTTCTGCAATACTTTAACTTTTGTCAACCCTTCTAAAGAATTCCCAATACTTCTCTCCAATAACTCTAATTTTTACCATGTTTCAAACTCATTTTCTCACCGATTTCTACTATATTTTAAAACTCCATTTTCTCTCACTAACTCTCCCTTCTGAAATAATTCTTATCTTTCCTAATAACTCAAATCTTAAGTTAAAAAATGGCAATGTCTAAGTTTTTACATTACCACCCTGCATCTTTACCTTAGATTTTATTGGTGCTTGATCTGATATAGTTATTGGATGGGTCTTCACTTTCAATTAAATAATGACACTTGTGCAATATAATTTCCATCCAATAAAGCCCAGTTATTTTATTTTGGGGAAAAGTACCCTCTAAACAAAGCTCCTGTTATCACCTTAACTTTTTTCATACCAAATAATCACATATTCTACTTCAACAATCTGCAGTATTTTGTATTTTTCCTTCTACTACAAATCAAGTTCCAATCACCGCTGCCACCTCCACCCCCACCCCCATAAATACTATTCATTGATGAAAGCTTATTACCCACAAAACTCTAAGCTCCATAATGAGGATTATTAGGTTGAACATAAATATATGTCAGTATAACCCTCCCCTGCCAATAATCCTTATTGCCACAAATCTATTATTGTGTCCCCTTCCCCATCCTTCTATCAATACTGCAGCCCTTCTTGCAATCACTATTCCTCCTTTTCTCCCTGAAACTTTGCTGAATATCCATACTGAAATCCTTTTATCAAATTCACTTGCTCATTTCTATTCAAAGGTATCCCCTGTAACATTTGCACCCTACACTTTTTTAAATGTAATTCAATATTCACTTTTTTTTCCTATAACAGCAATGTCTATCATGTCCTGTTAATATTGACAAAGATGCATTATAAAAAGCTACTACTCCCACATACTACACATTGTCTTTTGAATATTTCCAACTTGCAGCTTACATCTATACACTATGTTTGGCAGGCTGATCTTTTATCCAGCTACCACTACTATTTGCCTCTATTTGAACCCATGTTGTGTTTTCCAATACCTTTTACTTCAGGAACACTCAAGATACAAAAACTAAACACATTTGTAAAACTCCTCAACCCCCTTTTAACTCACAACACACACAAAAATGTATTAGAACCTGCCTTTATCTCCATTCCCCTCCCTCATGTGAAAGATGTGATGCTTTTATTAAACTAACCTTTATTCTTAAAAAAAACTGCATTGTATGCCCTTAAACAAAATTGTGCACTGTTGTATTTAAGTACTAAGACTGCTAGAAGCAAATCAACTATTCACTTCCTGCTGAATCTAATTTAATTTATTTTCTCTGAACTGCTTGCCAACTCCCCTTTTAAAAGTTAATTATATTGCAATGTGCACGTCACTCAAACAACACTGTTCAGATATTTCCTGATTAACTGCTTGCACCTGAAGACCCCACCTCCAAATAAAAGTATTTACTAATGGGGGAAAAAAAACCAGTAGCAGCTTGTAATTCTGCAAATGCAAGGACCCCCTGCAGGTTTCATTCAGAGCATACTGGTCAGACTACTCATGATAAATTGCTTGTATCAATTTGCTCCCTACCTTCAGCAAAAAGCAGGTGCTAATACCAAAATAATTAGCTAATAACTTTGCAAATGCAAGAAATACTTATAATTTTGTTCATGCTATTCCTCATTACTTTTAAAGCCTATATGCTTAAAAAAATGTATCTTTAGCTTAAACTAAGGACATTAATCTCGGCATCTACTAACATAAAACAGAAATTTAATTCTACATTTATGATCAGTACCCTTTTATATCCAACAGTAACCCAAAATCACATTAATCTAACTTTAACTTGCTTTCTTACAGCCTTTATCATGTTACAATGTAAAGGCTTGATACATTAAAGTTTCTTACTTTATCACTATCATATTCAGCAGTCACTGAGAAAACTCTCCACCTTACCTTTATAATACTTCTAACCACTTACTATACATAATTGTTTTACTGTGTAAATTACAACATGAAATTACTGTGTAAATTACAACATGAAATTTATCATATAAATAAAAGCTTTGCTTAGTTATCTCTTCAGTGTCCTAAACATTGACAGTGAGTTCTGCTCATCAGTTAAAACACAACTAAACTTCCAATTTTTCAGCCATGTCTTGCAGAACCACAGTTCATGTGTCTAAACTACATCTAATAAGAATGATGCTTAATTGTGAACTTGGCTAACAAATGGGAGAACATTGTTGCTGATCTTTCCGAATGATTATCGCAACCTCCCAGCACTGGCCTCTGGTTAAACCAAACTCCAAGGTACTGCTGACTTCAGCTTTTTTTCTGTTGCTCAAGCATTTTCCTTTGGATCAGCAGAAAAGGTTTCACTGGCAAAGTCTCTCTACAGGCTTTGCTATTGTCAGAAGAATGAGAAGTAGAGTCCCCTGCAGCTTGCTGGCAGAGCTTTCTTATTTAGCCTGTTCTGCATCAAAAATGTCTTACTCTTCAGGAAAACTATTCAGATGATGGCTGAATATAGCAGCTTGAATCTCAGACCTGCTTCTTCACATTTCCTGAATGCTGGGACAAATTTGCTTCTCTTCTGCTTGGAGAGTAAATCAGTTTCCATAAACTCAGTTGTCCATATTTTGATATTTTTCCTTTCTGCCAGTTTTGTCAGGGGCAGATTTTGCTGCTTTTTGGATGCTTTTTCATAGCCAGATTAGGTGCATATACAAGATGTGCCCATTCAATTAACTGCTGTGGAACACCAGTTCAGTTGCTTATTTACATCTAATCCTTTCAATTTCTCAATTTTTTGAAAATTCTAGAGAAGCTGCTTTCCTTCATTTCTACAATTTAAAATTATCTATCTACTTAAGGCTTCTTCTATTTTTCCCCAAGTATTTTTACCGAGTGACTTTATATTCTGCAGTGTCTTACATCTCCAAATGCGTTTGTTTTGTTTATGGGAACCATCCCCTAAACCAAAGCTGAAACCTGAACTGCTTTTTGCTTAACAATTAAAGTTATTCCCAGCCATAGCTTTTTTTTTTCGCATTTTCTAATTTTCTCTTACTTTCTCCAAATTTCCTCTTTGCTGAAATCTAGACAGTGTAATTAGTCATAAACTGAATTTTACCCAAACTGATAACTTACATTGGTTTTAACACTGAGAAAGCTCTAACTTGCTGCTCAGTGTGCAGCAGTCTTGGGAAGTCATCCACTATGGTTTAATGAGAGAGTGTTAATGACTACACATCTCTGGGGATGAAGCAAAACTACCACCACCAAAACAGCCTGCAACGCTGTTTGAGACCAACTTTTGCCAATTTAATCTCTTGCAATTGATCAAGATGCTAAGCAAGAAAGAACTTGCTAAAAGCATTGTGTTTTAACTTTGCATTAAGACCTCTGGCACAGGAGGCAACTCACATTAATGTTAACTCTAAAACATCTAAAACTGTAAACAGTGAATTGCAAATAATACTGCATTTGGCTACAACTGTATTCCTGGTGCCTTGAAACCACTAACTGTGGGAAGCAACCAAAAAAGTCAGGCAATGCACAACAGACTGCACAATGATAGCAGATACACATTAAGTACTGCTTGCAGTTAGGCACCTAGTACACTGCCAGGTTTCATAACCCAGAGACTGCCTATGCTATGGAATAGACTTCCCATACATGTCAAACAGAGCACCTCATTGGCCCTCTTAAACAGAAATCTTGATGAGTGGATGGGAAATAGAAAATTCACCCTGGGGATCACTCCAGTGGCTCTACTCAACAGAGACACTGGGAACTAAGGTCAGGAGGCACAATGCCAGGGTAATCCTATGGGCTAGGCTTGTAAAGGCTCCAGCGCCATTAGCCTAGTACACACCTATGAACATAACACAAACTACTTGCTTGGCAGCATTTGCTCCAGGGTAATCTATTTCAAGAGCAATTAAGTTTCTCCAAGTCTTCCCTTGGGTCACTGCTCCTTTCCTGTGTAATTCTTTTGCCACTGAAGGCTCAAAAAAGTGATGCACTGCTTTTTGTTTGACAAGTACAAATTAAAATGTCCTCAGTTGTTTTAATTTCAGTTATTTGCTTCAGTCACATCCATAGAAATACAAATTAACCAACCTTAGGGGCCCCTTCACCTTGCCAGTACCAAACCTTAAATGTTACCTTTTTTCTGGAGGACTAGAAAAGTAAAGCCAGGGTGAGTCTGTGAATTACTCATCTATTTCCCATATGAAGGATTATAATTTATCACACTGCTTAATTTACAGGAAAGTCTATTCCAGAAATGGGGAAGGCACTTCATGCCACCCACACAAAGTTTTATTTGCTGATGTAGGTTTAGATCTGTTGCCCCAGTACTTTTGGGATTAACTGATTTATAGAAATCCTGTGAAACTGGTTCCCTAATGACATGGAAATCATGACAAATCACCCCTCACGAATCTATAGAACACTGAATAATGTAACACTGCATTATTATTTTTATTTATTTATTTTTTTTGCTGGTGATCTTTTTAGTTAAGACATCTGTGATCTTTCCAGTTGTTTAATTTCTCAAGAGGTATATCCTAAAGGGCACACTGTATTCAACTACTTTAAATCAATGCATACTGGGACAGTGACTTTTTTTTATATCTGGAGGGAATTCATTATGCTATCAGCTGCATGAAGTAGGGCATCCTGATCACTATTACAATATGAATGTCAAAGAGAAGGTAATTATCAAGGGGAAAAAGCAGAACTCTAGCCCATGTTCCATGGTCTCTAACTACATTCTCATTTTGAAGGGGGAAGGGTGTTGTCTATACTGTAAACTGGGGGAAGAGTCATCTACTGAACATGACAATATTGTACATTTAATTTGAGTTTATCTGTATACCAGTTAAGTGTAAGCTCATTCTGGAGAATCTTTGTCAGAAGGGAACTTGAAAATGACTACAGTTTAGAGTCATCCACAAATTTGGTTAGCCAGAGATCTATGCGATCTGGAGATCCAAAAAGGAGATGTCAAACAGAGACCCCAGTAGTGAGCTCTGCAGAACACCATCTTCATACTTTGAGAAAGCACTGGTTACCTGCCTATGTAGTTTCACTATTTAACCAATTTGCTATCCATCTTAATATGGGCGGCCACGGTGGTGCAGCGGTTAGCATTGCCACCTCAGAGCAAGTGGTTCTCCGGTTCGAGCCTTGGCTGGGGTGCCTTCTGTGCGAAGTCTGCATGTCCTCCCTGTGGTCGTGCGGGTTTCCTCCGGGTGCTCCGGTTTCATCCCAAAGACATGCTGTAGGTGAATTGGATACACTAAATTGGCCATAGGCATGTGTGTGCCGTCTGTGGAAGGTTGGGCGCCGGGCTGGCAACTCGACACCGTAAAACTCCACTGCCAATTATGAGCGGACAGTGATCCACTGTGGCGACTCCTAACTGGAAAAAGCCAAAAGAAGAAGCAGCTAGCCATCTTAATGCATTGGGATCTCTCTGAGGCATGTTTAGCTTGCTGATTATGACACTGAGTAATAGTATTGAATACCTCAGCCAGGTCAAGGTATGCTGTGTGTAAAAGCACCAAGGACCACAGCCTGTGTTAAACTAAGTTAAACAGATTCATTTGACAGGATCGACTATAGACAAAGCCAAACTGATGTGGTTTTTAATGTCCTAATTAATTAGATTGGTTATATGTTCTATAATCTTACAAATGCTGCTTGTAAAAGTGATGCGGCTATAATTTCAGGGTCAGTTTTGGGGCCACCTTTATGAAGTGGCATCGCAACTGCTGTTCACTAAACCTCATAGGCAAAGCCAGTAGCTAAGCTTCAATTTAATAGTTTTAGGAGCTACCCTGCCAATGCCTGTTTACTATTGTTTAATAAGTTAACTTTTATATTATCAGGCCTTGTGGAGTATGTACATTTGTTCTTTGAAAATACCTTCAATATGCTCTTTAGTAATGAGTGGTCTGAGATCTTCAGGGATAAGTGGGCTTTGAATAGTTCTCTGGGATGAAGTTTGCATTGAATGTTTGATAGTATTTTGATGTCGACCAGTTTATAGTAGATGATACCATTTTGAATAAGTTAGTTGTTTTAAATTTCCTGATGCAGCAAAAAAAAAAAAAAGATTTGTAATTATCCGTAGCTTCTGTTAGCATAAATTCATGGGGTACCTTAGTTTTCCCTGATCTTGAAGTTTAAATGTGTTAAGGTGGTGTCACAGCAAACACCTGCCAAATGACATCTCTCCATGATTGTTCACAGGAGCACATCTGTTACTGAGAGCCTGGGGGGGGGGGGGTAGTAGAAAGTACAGTTGTGAACACTTACCATAAATGTAGATGTTCGAGTGTATTCACTGTTGCAATCATCACATTTGGGTTATCTGCTTTGTAGTAGCCCTCAGTCGGCCTGATTAACAAAGTCTTGGGTCCTGCGTCAGTTGCTGTCAATTCTTCCATGACATCAGGTCGTCAAGGGTATAAAACATGCAGCCGATGCCATTACATCAGTTTTTCTTGCCCCAGATGTCAGGTGCTCCCCTAATGGGAATTAAATCTATAAATACAAGGATATACCTCCAACAAAAAAGCAAATACACCAAAAAGCTTTTAGAGCATAGTAAGAGAGAGTATAGATATAGCCAAAGGAAGAAAAGGGGGCTGGAGGGAGGGTAACCAGGACTGCAACAGTGAATACACTCGAACATCTACATTTATGGTAAGTGTACACAACTGTACTATGTTCTTCATGTTTCACTGTTGCAGTCATTACATTTGGGTAGATTCCCAAAGCTAAGGTTGGGAGGAGGAATTTAAATGGAATTAGGACCAGTTATAAGGCCCTGCAAGACTGCAGTGGCAAAACCAGCCCTGGATTTAGAGAAAATTGGCAAATGGTAATGCTTGGCAAAAGTATGTACAGAACTCCAGGTAGCAGCTTCTAAGATGTCCCTAGTAGGGATTCCCCCTGAGAAAGGCTGTAGAGGTAGATGCAGCCCTGGTTGAATGGGGTCTGACACCCAGTGGGATAGGTTTTCCATGGTGCTTATAGCAGAAATGAATGCAGTGGCCTATCCATTTTGAAATGGTTTGTTTTGAAATAGCTTTCCCCTCTGTCCTTGCAGCAAATGCCACCAGTAGTTATTCAGATTTCCTTTGAGGTTTAGTCCTGTCCAAGTAGAATCTAAGCTGTCTGTGCACATCTAAAGAGTGCAGTATCCATTCCCCTTTGTTGTGTGGGTTTGGCAAAAAGGTAGGCAAATGAATGGACTGATTAAGAGCCACACTGGATATCACCTTGGGCATGAAGGAGGGATTGGTCCTGAGAGACACCCTGTCCGCATGAAAGATGATGAAAGGTTCCACTGCCATAAGGGCCTGTAATTCAGATACCCTTCTTGCAGAAGTGATTGCTAAAAGGAAGGTTGTTTTCCAGGAAAGAAATGTTAAATCTGCAGTAGCAGATGGCTCAAAGGGAGGAAGAGAGAGTTTCTCCAAGACAAAGTTAAGATCCCAGGCTGGAGTTGGAGCTCTCCTGGGTGGCCTTAGATTTTTGGCCCCTCTGAGGAACTGCTTGAGCAGTGGGTGAGAGGAGAGAGGAGGCTCTGTGCTATAATGAGCTGAAATGACTGAGGCATGAATTTTGGAGGAAAAGGAAAGGCCCTTATGAAGCATCTCAGTCAAGTATTGTAAAATCTGAAGTAAATTGGGCACTGCTGCATTCATTCCTTGAGACTGGTTCCAGGTACACAATCTTTTCCATTTTGCAGCATAAGATTTTCTAGTACTAGGCCTCCTTGCCTCTAAAATGATATCCATCACTGATTTACTGAGGGATGGTAAAGGAGAGATTAAGTAATTAGCAGGCTGCTAGGTTCAGGGTTTGCAGCTGAGGGTGCAGAATCTGGTTCTCCTGCTGAGACAACAGGGAAGGAGTCTGAGGCAGGTGCCATGGAGCCAAGCATGACACACTGCACAAGAGTGGGTACCAGTGTTGGCGAGGCCAGTCTGGTGCAATTAAAATCGTCCTTGGCTTGTACTGTTTGATCTTTAGTAGTACCTTGGAGAGCAGAGGCAGAGGAGGAAAGGCATAAACTGATAGGTTTTTCCAGCTGAAGGATAGAGCATCCACTTTCCAAGCTTGCTTGTGGGGAATCTTTGTGCAAAATTTGTCCAGTTGATGGTTCTGGGGGGAGGCAAACAGGTCTATATCTGGACTCCCCCATTTGCTATTCAACATTTTGAAAATCCTTGGTTCCAGTTTCCATTCGTGTGGGTCCATGAGGTTTCTGCTTAGTCCGTCTGCCAGTGTATTTAGTTTAACTGGCAGGAATTGAGCTTGTAGATTCACTTGGTAGCTCAAGGCTGTGTTCCATAATGCCATGGCTAGTCTGCAGAGGGGGTAAGAATGTGTACTCCCCTGCTTGTTTGTGTAGCACATGACAGTGGTGGTGTCTGTCTTTACCATTAATTGTCCTGGAAGAATGTGGTCTTTGAGGGCTATCAGGGCATTCTGTACAGCTAACATTTCCTTTTGATTTATGTGCAGGTGCATTTGATTTGGGTTCCATTTGCCCTGAATGCACTTCCCTGCCAGGTGAGCCCCCCATGCATAGTCTGATGCATCTATTAATATTTGTTTGGCATGGGATAATGTGAATGGTAGTCCCCTGTTTTGGTGGCAGGCCTCTGCCCACCAAAGGAACTCTAGGCATAGGCAAGGTATGATAGGAATCCTTGCTTCCAGATCCTGTGAATGTTGACACCATAGGCTTTTGAGATACCATTGTAGTTTCCTCATATGCAGCTTTGCATACAGAATTAGAAGAATGCATGATGCCATGAACCCAAAGGCTTGCAGTATTTACCTTGCAGATAGCTGGGTTTTTGTGGCCACTTGTTTGAAGTTAGTTGACAAATGCATCCGTTTCTCTGGCATGAGGAAAACCATCTGGGAAGTTGTATTCAAGCTTGCTCCCAGGAATGTAATTTGTTGACAGGGTACCAAGTGAGATTTCTTTTCGTTTATAGTGAACCCCAGACAAGTCAGTATCCTTTGAACAAAGGCCAGATGATTGAAAAGAATGTCCTTGCTTTCTGCCTGAATTAGACAATCGTCCAGGTATGGGTATATTTGAATATTTCTTTGCCTGCAAAATGCAATGACTGGAGCTGGGCACAATAGATAAGCCAAAGGGCAGTGCAGAGAACTGATATTGCATGTAGCCTGCTTTGAAGCGTACGTATCTTCTGCAAGACTCCCTGATAGAGATGTGCAGGTAATGCTTCTTTTAAGTCCAGTGTTGCCAACCATGCATCCTTGCCTAGCATAGGAAGCAGCTGGTGAAGTCAGCATTTTGAATTTTGGAATCACCAGAAAGGTGTTTAGAATGGAAAGGTCCAGGATAGGACGCCATGAATTGCCTTTTCTGGGTACCAGGAAAAGTCTTGAATAGAAACCTTGTCCCTTTTCCTCTTCTGGTACCAACTGAATAGCCCCCATGTTTAAGAGAGAGAGTACCTGACTTTGGGCCTCTGCCCTTTGATTTGGGGGTAGATCTGGCCACCCGCTTGGTGTTGGTAACGTGTGGAATGAAATCTGTATCCTTGGGACACTATATTTAGAACCCATTTGTCCTGGGTAATGAGTTCCCAGTTTTTGGCCTGCAGACAGTACAGTTGTGTGCCTATCATAAATGTAGATGTTCGAGTGTATTCACTGTTGCAGTCATTACTCTTGGGTTATCCTGCTGGCAGGCTACCCACAGTCAGCCTGAATTCCAAAGTCTAGGTCCGGCATTGGTTGCTGTCGCCCCTTCCCTGACGTCAGTGTGCCAGGGGTATAAAAGATGCAGCAGACACCATTTTCTTCAGTTTTTCTTGCCCCAGATGTCAGGTGCCCCCAAAATGGTAGGCTATCAATTTGACCAATACTTATACATGCAGTAAAATAAAAATTTTCTTCATCTACAAGCAAATACACCATATAGGTTGTATAGGATAGAGAAGTATAGATAAGTCCCAGCCAAGAAAAGGGGGGTGGTGGGTGGGTAACCTGGACTGCAACAGTGAATACACTCAAACATATACATTTATGGTAGGTACACAACTGTACTATGTTCATCGTGTTTCACTGTTGCAGTCATTACTCTTGGGTTGAATCCCAAAGCTGAGGTTGGGTGGCTGGGCCTAAATAGGATTAGGAGAGGCTATAAGGCCCTGCAGGACTGCAGTGGCAAAGCCTGCTCTGGATTTAGAGTAGAGAGGTAAATGGTAGTGCTTGGTAAAAGTGTGCACTGAACTCCAAGTTGCAGCCTCTAAAATATCTTTGGTTGGTACTCCTCTGAGAAAGGCTGCTGAAGTGGCTGCTGCCCTGGTTGAATGAGGCCTAATGCCCTTGGGCACTGATTTGCCATGTTGTGAGTAGCAGAAACGAATGCAGTGGCCTATCCATTTTGAAATAGTCTGTTTTGAGATAGGCTTTCCTTGAGATCCTGCAGCATATGCCACTAAGAGTTGCTCAGTCTTTCTGAAAGCTTTAGTTCTGCCCAAGTAGAAGCATAGTTGTCTGTGTATGTTCAAAGAATGCAGGAGTCCTTTCACCCTTATTCTGTGGGTTTGGATAGAAGGTAGGCAAATGGATGGTTTGGTTAAGGGCCACACTGGACACTACCTTAGGCATAAATGTTGGGTTCGTCCTTAGAGATACCCTGTCTGGATGGAAAATGATGAAAGGTTCCACAGCCATGAGTGCCTGTAACTCTGAGACTCATCTTGCAGAGATTATTGCTGGAAGCAGAGTCGTTTTTCCAAGATAAGAACTTTATTTCAGCTGTACTGGCTGGTTCAAAAGGCGGCAGTGTGAGTTTTTCCAAGACATAATTAAGGTCCCATGCAGGTATTGGGGCTCTCCTAGGAGGTCTTATGTTTTTGGCCCCTCTGAGATACTGCCTTAGCAATGGATGAGAAAAAATAGGCGGTTCCGTATTGTAATGAGCTGAAATGGCAGAGGCATGAATTTTAACTGATGAAAAGGATAGGCCTTTGTTGAGCATCTCAGTTAGGTATTGTAAAATCTGAGGAATTAGGTACACGTGTCAATTCCTTGTGCCTGGTTCCAAGCACAGAATCTTTTCCATTTTTCTGCATAAGATTTTCTGGTACTGGGCCTCCTGGCCTCTAAAATAACATCCATCACCGCTTTAGAGAGAGGTGTGTTTTGAATGGCTACATTATCCGCCATGCTGCCAGATTTAGGGTCCTGAGTTGGCTGTGCAGAATTTGATTGTTTCGCTGGGTCAGTAAATGAGGAATTAGAGGCAATGTCCAGGCTGAGCCTTGAGACAAACTTTTTAGGATTGGGTACCAGTGCTGGCGTGGCCAGTCTGGGGCAATCAGAATCATTTTTGACTTCTCTTGTCTGACATTTAGGAATACCTTGGGGATGACAGGCAGAGGAGGAAAGGTATATACTGTAAGGCTTTTCCAGCTGAATGATAGAGCATCCACCTTCCATGCTTGCTTGTGATAAGTCCTTGTGCAGAGTCTACATAGTTGGCTGTTGTGAGGGGAGGCAAATAGATCTATGTCTGGGCATCCCCATTCCTTTATTATCATGCTGAAGACTTGTGGATCCAGTTTACACTCATGGGGATCTGTGAGGTTTCTGCTTAGTTCATCTGCCAGAGTATTTTTCTTTCCTGGCAGGAATTGTGCTTGCAGGTGTACTTGATCAGTCACTGCTGTGTTCCACAAAGTCATGGCTTGTCTGCAGAGGGGCTATGAATGTGTGCCTCCCTGCTTATGTACCACATGACTGTAGTATTGTCCGTCCTTATCGGTAGTTGTCCTGGATGAAGTAGATCCTTGAAAGCTGTCAGGGCATTCTGGACAGCTAGCATCTCTTTTTGATTGATATGTAGATGCATTTGGCTTGTGGGCCATGTGCCCTGAATACATTTTCCTGCCATGTAGGCCCCCCAGGCATAATCTGATGCATCTGTTGTTATTAACTGCCTGACTTTGGGTAGAGTGAAAGGCTGTCCCTTGTTGAGGTGACAGGCCTGTGCCCACCATCGAAACTCCTGTTGCAGGCAAGGAATGAGAGTAATTGTTTCCAGGTTTTGGCAATGTTGAGTCCAAACACTTTTTAGGTACCATTGAAGTTTCCTCATATGCAGTCTGGCATATGGAATTAGCAGGATGCAGGATGCCATGAAGCCCAAAGCCTGCAGAATTTTTCTTGCAGATAACTGGGTCTTTGTTGCCAACATTTTGAAGTAAGTAGTCAGCTGCCTTTGTTTGTCTGGTGTGAGATAAGCCATCTGGGCAGTTGTATTTAAGCTTGCACCCAGGAATATAATCTCTTGAGAGGGTACTAATTTTGATTTCTTTTCGTTTACTGTGTACCCTAGGCAAATTAATCTTTTTACGAACGCCAGATGCTGTAGTAAAATGTCCTTGTTCTCTGCTTGTATAAGGCAGTCGCCTAAGTAAGGATATATTTGAATTCCTCTGTCTCCAAAATGCAATCACTGGTGCCAGGCATTTTGTGAAGACCCTGGGCACAGTAGATAAGCCAAAGGGCAGTGTAGAGAATTGGTAGTGCATTGAGCCAGCTATGAATCTGAGTTATCTTCTGCAAGATTGTCTGATTGGGATATGCAGGTATGCCTCTTTCAGGTCTAAAGTTACAAGCCAAGCCTTCTTGCCCAGCATGGGCAGAAGTTGCTGTAGAGTTAACATTTTGAATTTTGGAATGTCCGGAAATGTGTTTAGAATAGTCAGGTCCAGTATTGGTCTCCAGGCTTTGTCCTTTCTGGGTACCAAGAAAAGTCTTGAGTAAAATCCTTGTCCCTGCTCTTGCTGTGGAACTTGCTGAATGGCCCTCATGTCCATGAGGGATGAAACTTGTTTTTGTGCCTCTGCCCATTGATTGTGTGGCAGGTCTGGCATACCTTTTGCCTTTGGTAGGGTGTGAAAGTGGAACCTGGGACACTATATTCAAGACCATTTGTCCTGGGTGATCATATGCCAATTTTGGGAAAAAAGTGCTAGTTTTCCCCCTAAGGGGGCTGCCAAAAGATATGTGCTTGGTGTTGGCAGAGGCAAGTCATTGGGACTGTTTTCTGTATGGCTGTGACTTGTCTTCTCCGCTTTTGGAGGTAGAAGCGCCCCACTGTTTGGGCCTGTATGAGCCCTGGGGCTGGGATCTGCCTCTGGGGCGTCTGTATCTGCCTCTTTGTGGCCTGTCTAATAACACTGGAAAGGACCGATTCTTTGTAGGCCAGTTCCGGCTAAATCTTGGTGGCTGTACCTGTAAGAAATCCTTTACTGTTTGCATAGATTTCGCTTTGTCCTCCATTTTCTTCAAAACCTCCTCTGCTTTAAGACCACATTTTATTTTATTTATTTATTTATTTTACATTTGTTGACCGGGCTAGTCTGGCTGGATACATGTCCATTTTCAGCAGAGGCCCAAGGAGAAAAGCTCCACTATATACTAAGTACATTACATAAAAAATTTACTACTCTAAGATAATAGCTAAGATCAGATATTACAAAAACAAAAGGAAAGATAATTTAAAAAAGAAACAAGTTTACAATAAGCAGTTCATTAAATATACACAATTGTATAAAAAGTACATACTTAAATCTCAAAACAGTGAAAGAAACAAAACTGAGGTGAGTAGAGAAGAAAAGAGTGGAGGGGAAACAGGGTAAGAGAAAATGGTTAGTCAGGTGTATTGCAGGAACACAGCCAATGATTTTGGAAGTAGTGTTTAATTTTTTGTTTGAAAAGTGGCAGGGATGTGGTCAGAGTTATGTCACTAGGTAGGAGATTCCAACTTCTACCTATTGTGTTAGTGAATAAAGAATCACCTGCTGTGTTGTTTGCCTTTATAGATTTTGTCATGAGTTTGCAAGAGGAGCGAAGTGAGTTGAGATTGTTGTAAGGGATTAGAAGTTGAGAGAGTATTGGGGTGTTGTCAGGTAGGTGTAAAATGTTGTGGGCAATAGTGAGTTGGGGAATTATAAGGTAGTTTTGAAATTCGAGCCAGCCTAGTTGTTTTAGGTTTAGACAATGGTGGGTCCTAAATGGGTTACTAGTGGCGAAGCGAGCTATGTTGTTATAGCAGGTTGCAAGTTTGTTGAGGTTACTTTTCTTAAGGTTTGTATAAATAGGGGAAGCATATAGGAGAGTTGATAAAAGATGAGATTGTGCAATTTTGATTCTAGTTACTGGGGTTAGAAAAGGTTTGATGCGATAAAGGGATCCTATTTTTCTGTTAACTAACTTGATGTTGTTGTTAATGTGCTGATTGAAGGAGAGATTATTGTCAATGGTTATTCCTAAAAGTTTTGTAGTGAGATCAGGTGAGATGAGAGTACCGTTATTTGAGGAAATGGTAAAGTTTAAAGGGGGGGACCAAGTGGTGGGGGAGAAGAGGAGGAGTTTTGTTTTTTTGGCATTTAGAAGGAGAAACCGTTTAGAAAACCATGTTTCTACAGAATTAAAGGTATTTTGGGTCAGTGAGATCAGTTCTGTAGAGGATGGTGCCAAGCAGATAAAGGTTGAATCATCTGCGTATTGTATGCAGGTTGCTTGTGGGATTGCAGTCTGTAGATCGTTAATAAAGAGAGAGAACAGAAGTGGACCAAGAATGGAGCCCTGGGGAACTCCGATGGAAATGGGCAAGAGTGATGAGATATGGTTTTCCCATATTACTGCTTGTTGTCTGTTGTTAAGATAAGATTTAAACCACTTAATGGCGAGATTATCACAAGAGAGAGATTCAAGAATATTGATTAAGAGAGAGTGGTTGACCATATCGAAAGCTTTAGAGAGATCAATGAAGAGAGCGGAAGAGAGAGTATTGTTGTTTCGATGTTTGTTGATAGTATCTACAAAGGAAAGAAGGGCAGTGGTGGTACTGTGGTGAGGTCTAAAGCCATGCTGACAGTTTGCTATTATGTTGTGAAGAGAGATAGTGCACAAGTTGCTGATGAATACATTTTTCCATGATTTTTGCTAGGGGTGAGAGAAGGGCGATAGGTCTAAAGTTGGAAAGGTCAAGGGAGTTACCACCTTTATGTAGTGGGATAATATAGGAGATTTTCCAGATGTCAGGGATGGTTCCCTCTTGGATAGTTCTGTTTATAAGTAAGGATATAGGGTAAGCAATTTCTTTGGCAGCTTTCTGAAGGAAGAGAGAAGGGAGCTTGTCTGCAGAAGGGGTGCAAGGTTTCAGTTTGTGAATGAGTCTATATATGAAAGAAGTAGATATGGGTTTTAGAGAGAAGTTATAGGAGGAGTTAGCTATATTATTTGGAATATAAGAGTTGTTGGTGTTCATTTGTTTGGCTAGGGATTGAATAGTTTCAGAGAAAAAAGAGTTGAAAGCATTAGCAGTCTGGAGAGGGGTTTCTGGGTCGGTATTAAGTGGGGATGGAGTTTTAGCAATTCCTGGGGAGAGAAGTCTATTTACTGATGACCAGAAATATTTAGAATTGTTAAGATGAGTTTCCTGAAGTTCAAAGTAGAATTTTTTCTTGTCAGAGATTATTGATTTCTTAGCTTGATTTCTAAGCTGGTGAAAAAGAACTAAATCAGGGTTTTGTCTATGGCATCTCCATTTTGTCCATGCTTTGTTTCTAGTTTGAATGATTTTTTTAGTATTGTTGGTAAGCCATGGGGCTGTTTTGGTTTTTACTCTAATAGAACGTTCAGGAGCATGTTTATCAAGTATGGATAAGAAGGTAGTATTGAAAAATGAGACTGCCTCCTCCAGGGGAAGTAATTTTAAGCAATTCCAATTGCATGCTCTCAGTTCAGCTTGGAAGAAGTCTATGTTAAAATGCTTGATAGAACGAATTAGCTTAGTATTTGGGAGGTTAACACATTCTGATTTTTGTCTAGTAATGTAGGTTAGGGAGTGGTCACTGACATCGTCTGGCATAGTACCTACTCTATACTGTTTGTTGACTTTATTTGTGAGTATCCAGTCTAATATACTCTCTCTCTTACTGGGCTTATGGACTCTTGTAGTTGAGGTAATGGTTTGGGTGAAACCGTGTAGGTTAATATGAGAGGAGGGATTGTCATCATTAATAGTGTTCCAATCTATGTTAACGTCGCCAAGAATTATGGTTTCTTGGGGGAAGGTGGTAGAAACCCAGCTTAGAAATTCTTCTAATATTGGAATGTTGTTACCTGGAGGAAGATACACGCATATAAAGTAAAGGGCTTTTTTGGCATTTAGTTGGAGTTTAATAATGATGGCTTCTATTTTGCTATCTTGGTTTGGACATGCTGGTTGGGTAGAGATGTTAAGTTGATTTTTGAAAAGTATTGCTACTCCACCACCCTTACGTTTTAAGAGGTCATGTCTTACTATATTATAACCTTGGGGTATAATCTCTGAGTCTTTTGTGCCTGGGTTTAGCCAGGTTTCAGAGAGGCAAAGGATGTCAAAAGAGTGGATATCTAAGAGGGCATGGATGAAGGGTATTTTCTTATGTATGCTTTGAATGTTGAGGTGTCCTATGAGGAAGTTATTGTTAGGGTTAGGTGAGCCGTTTTGGGGAGGAGGGGAGATAGGGCCAGGGTTGGGGTGGATGTCCCCATCTTGTAGGGTAGGATTAACTAGTTTAGTTAAAAGATTGCTCTTTAGAAATGTGAGAGGTTTTGTTTTTTTGTCTGATTGTAGGAGGTAGGTAAGGTGATGTAGCCTGTGGAATAAAGGTAGATGATAGCTAGGGGTGGAATTAACATTAGAGTATGATGTGAAAGTGAATAAAGTAGAAGTGTGTTTTTGTGAAGCATTTTGATAGTTGTTAAGTGAAATTTCAAAGAAGGTGAGATGGTATGTAGAGAGAAGGGTGGTCAAGAGTAAGATTGAAAGTATAGGCAAAGTTGGTATGTAGAGGGTCATTATTTAGTTATCTGAGAAGTGAGGAGGAAGGAGGAAAGTACAAGAGAGAGAGGATGAGTGTGGTAAGCAGGAGAGGGGGTGGTAAATCTTTTGAAAAGTTGGAAAAAAGAATTGGATGCTAGAGGGAATAAAGAATGATTGGAGTAGAGAAGATAGAGTAGGGTAAAAGGAGAAGTATAAGTAAGGGAGAAAGGTAATGTAAGAAATTAAGGTAACAGGGCAAAGAAAGTGATGGGGGGAGTGGAAGGGGTGTGTTAAGGCTTGATCACAATTTGGCGGGAAGGAGAGGGATAGGATAGGAGGGAAAGGGGTGTGGTTGTAGAGCTATAAGACTAGGACCCCTGGGGTGGGTGGGAATTGGGGGTAGGGTAGGGGAGCGGAGTGAGCCCGTAGGGCGAATGGAGCGGGAAGAACAAAGGAGAAAGAAAGCCAGGTGAAAAACAATCAGTAAGCCCGTTTGGGACCACTCCCAGGGTTAGCTGAGCCCTTCTAGTGGAGAAGGAAAATAGTAGGATGTAAGAGGAAGGATTTGATAGATTCTGTAGAAATATGGTGAGTCCAGATAGTGTAGGAACAAAGGAGAAAGAAAGCCAGGTGAAAAACAATCAGTAAGCCCGTTTGGGACCACTCCCAGGGTTAGCTGAGCCCTTCTACTGGAGAAGGAAAATAGGATGTAAGAGGAAGGATTTGATAGATTCTGTAGAAATATGGTGAGTCCAGATAGTGTTAAAAACTAATGTGTATAGGTTAGTATTGTCAAAACACTACAGGGGTCAGTGTTTGAAGAGCAGGAGGATGTAAGAAAACAGGAAAGAAACACAGGGTAGGACAGATATGATTACTTGAGGTAGATTCAAGGGAGTGGATAGTAAGCTTAGAGAAGTTAATTCCCTACAGACTGGAATACTACTAGAGGGGATAGCAGACTTATACTGCCATCTAGTGGTTGTATATTGTAATAGCTATTCAGTACAGGCTAGTCGAAATGAAGAAAAAAAATGTGGGAAAATAGAAACGGACACTGGTGAGAGGAGGGTGTTGAGTTAGGCAAGCTGCTGGCAGCCACAAGGCAGAGCGTTATATTGTGACAAACAAATAGTGGTACTAAAAGTACATACAAGCGGCAGGTTTTAGAGCAGGTGCTGCCTAGTGAATGGTGGCAGAGTCAGATTCCCTTTTCCTGGAGGAGCTTTAATGGAGCTTATTCGCTGGGCAGGTAGCCACTACAAGGGGGGTCTAGTACACACAACCGAGGGCCAGCTGTAAGGAAAAGATTCACACAGTTAGTCAAGCGACTATAGCAACCCAAGTAACACTGTAACGCTACAACTGTAAGTTAGCAAGGAGAAGAGGGGCTGAGGAAATAGTCAGAAAAGCAGGATAAGTAAGTGCAGAAAGCAATGCCACATCGGTTACTAATCACCAACTTGAAGAAAAAAATGTCAGAGAAGGAGCGTAGGGTACTGCATCAACAACACACAATCGTCGCTGAAGCTAAGAAGTAGCGGGAGAGATAAGAGGCTACAAATGAAAGAGCAGAAACTCCAAGCAAGTATAAATAAGTCAGGATAGCTAAGAACGAGAGGAGAAGTAAGGTGAAGGATATAGTAAGGGAAAGAGACACACAGAGAGAAGGTACCAAACAAACAAAGGGCTACAATATTCAACAATTTATGCAAGAAATAAAACTACATTTCTACTATTCTGTGAAGCTTATCCTTATCTTTAAGGTTATTATAATACCAATTTCAATACAGGTAGAAACTTAGCATGAAAATTGTATCCACATGTGAGCGTGAGGACTTAAAACTGAGTATAGTATACAGCTCGACTCAACGCTCAAACGCCAGCAAGGTTTAGCCGAAAACAAGAAACGGATGTTACAGCTCGGAAGAATATGAGATATGTAACAAATGGATTTACTTTGCTATTTACGCAACAAAAATGCGAGGAAAAACAGTTTAACAATACACAACACAGAATGCCAGTATGTACGTTTCACTTGCAACAGCAGTACATTACAGAAGTCCTAAGACTCGTATTTCCAATTACAAATGCCGGTTAAATAGTAGACTTAGAGTAATGTAAATAGAAACAGTCACTATAGGCTAGACGTAGGCAAATACGATCCATGCAGTTCATAGGTATCGGCACTCAAAATCCCTAATCAGTGTGCCACAACATTTTACAACAATACTGCTGATAAGAGAGGACAACAAAGTAGTTGTCAGGTTAAATATCTCAATTTACCATAGAAAACATGCACTCACCTACGGGCGGACCAGCAGCAAGCAGGACAAGCAGATAGGTTAGGAGAGGATATTTAAAAATGGCGCCGCGCCTACTGGGGACTATATAAAGATATCAGAGCGGGAAAAGTTGTAGGCGGGTAGGTATTGGTGGGGGGAAGGGGCAAAACCTCGGAATAATGGACAGGTGGTAGAGATAACTGGTTGGAGGGGAAAAAGTGTTAAGCACGGGAGGGGGGAGGAGCTAGAACCTAGTAAAGATGGACTGGTGGTAGAGGTAGCTAGTAGGAGGGGAAATAAGTGTGTAGAAGGATAGCCAAGGAGAAAGAAAGCCAGGTGAAAAACAATCAGTAAGCCCGTTTGGGACCACTCCCAGGGTTAGCTGAGCCCTTCTAGTGGAGAAGGAAAATAGTAGGATGTAAGAGGAAGGATTTGATAGATTCTGTAGAAATATGGTGAGTCCAGATAGTGTTAAAAACTAATGTGTATAGGTTAGTATTGTCAAAACACTACAGGGGTCAGTGTTTGAAGAGCAGGAGGATGTAAGAAAACAGGAAAGAAACACAGGGTAGGACAGATATGATTACTTGAGGTAGATTCAAGGGAGTGGATAGTAAGCTTAGAGAAGTTAAATCCCTACAGACTGGAATACTACTAGAGAGGGGATAGCAGACTTATACTGCCATCTAGTGGTTGTATATTGTAATAGCTATTCAGTACAGGCTAGTCGAAATGAAGAAAAAAAATGTGGGAAAATAGAATCGGACACTGGTGAGAGGAGGGTGTTGAGTTAGGCAAGCTGCTGGCAGCCACGAGGCAGAGCGTTATATTGTGACAAACAAATAGTGGTACTAAAAGTACATACAAGCGGCAGGTTTTAGAGCAGGTGCTGCCTAGTGAATGGTGGCAGAGTCAGATTCCCTTTTCCTGGAGGAGCTTTAATGGAGCTTATTCGCTGGGCAGGTAGCCACTACAAGAGGGGTCTAGTAATCACAACCGAGGGCCAGAAGCGGCAGGTTTTAGAGCAGTTGCTGCCTAGTGAATGGTGGCAGAGTCAGATTCCCTTTTCCTGGAGGAGCTTTAATGGAGCTTATTCGCTGGGCAGGTAGCCACTACAAGAGGGGTCTAGTAATCACAACCGAGGGCCAGAAGCGGCAGGTTTTAGAGCAGTTGCTGCCTAGTGAATGGTGGCAGAGTCAGATTCCCTTTTCCTGGAGGAGCTTTAATGGAGCTTATTCGCTGGGCAGGTAGCCACTACAAGAGGGGTCTAGTAATCACAACCGAGGGCCAGAAGCGGCAGGTTTTAGAGCAGTTGCTGCCTAGTGAATGGTGGCAGAGTCAGATTCCCTTTTCCTGGAGGAGCTTTAATGGAGCTTATTCGCTGGGCAGGTAGCCACTACAAGAGGGGTCTAGTAATCACAACCGAGGGCCAGCTACGGGCGGACCAGCAGCAAGCAGGACAAGCAGATAGGTTAGGAGAGGATATTTAAAAAATAAGGTATCATTGCTGTAATGGAGCATCTAATAATTTTGCTTTAACATGATCAGGCAGATTCTGTTCCTGCTTTAGTCTTTGCTTTAGAAGCTGAAGTAGTCTTTACATATAACTGTGTAGGTCTAAAAACACCCTCAGAAGCTGATGCCTGCTCAGCGGCTCCAGACCCATCTGAGGGAATGGTTTCCGAGTGTCCAATACCTTGAGTATCCAGAGGCCTAGCTGGCTCCACGTGGGTGTCATCAGCTGCCTGTGAGGTAGCGGATGTCAGGGACTGCAAAAGTGCCTCACTGAGAACCGGCGACTGGCTTAGCGGTAGCCCCGTCATCGGTTTTGGATCTCGGATGCCTGTCCTTTTCTTTTTCCTAGCGTTTTCTAGAAACCCCGGTCATCGGCTGCTCTGACGGCATTATATAATTGAATCTTCGGCCAAAGTAATAAAAAGCAAAATCAAATCGATGCTTAATAGTGCGTTGGTTAAATCTAGCACAAAACCGACAGCTAGCAACGTTGTGATCAGGGCCTAGGCAAGGAATACAGTAAGAATGAAAATCCTTATGAGGTATTTGCTTCCCACAAGAAATGCAATTGTTAACTTTTTCTGACATCGGTCTGGAGCAAGAAAAAAGTTTCCCCAACAGGGTACTTAGCTTTAATGAAGATTTCGGATCTGAAATTCGTCTGTGAAAATCTCAAGAGTCGGCCAACCGACACTTGCAAACTGCTTTTGCTTCAGGCACTGCGCGGCAAGAAAGACTGAAGAAAATGGTGTCAGCTGCATCTTTTATACTCCTGGCACACTGACGTCAGGGAAGAGGCAGCAGCAATCGATGCCGGACCTAGACTTTGGAATTCGGGCCGACTGCGGGTAGCCTGCCAGCAGGATAACCCAAGAGTAATGACTGCAACAGTGAAACACGATGAACATCAATCTTTCCGCTTAAAGGAGCATTCAGTTGGAAAGTGCTTGGAAGTCTTAAAAGCAAGTCATTGAGATGGTTTTCCATAGGGGGGAGTCCTGCTGCTCTCAGGCTTGGGTGTGGAAACCCCCCACTGCCTAGTCTTGTGTGCCCCTTGGGACTAAAACCTGGGGTTTCTGCTGTGTCTGGGTTTGGCTTGAGAAGACCTGGAAGGGGCTGGAAAGGACCAATTCTTACAGGGCCAGGGACTACTAAATCTAGGAGGCTGAACTTGTAAGAAATCTTTAACAGTTTGCATAGATTTAGCTTTATCTTCTATCTTAAGAACTTCCTCAGCCTTGTTCCCAAACAGGCAGTCCTGATTTAAGGAAGCATCCAACAATTTAGCTTTAACATGATCAGGCAAAGATTGCTCCTTAAGCCAAGCATGCCTTCTGAGCACAGACCCAGTAACAGCAGCCCTGCAAGAGGCCTCTAATGAATCAAATCCACATTGCAAAGTATGTTTTCCAACCTGTTCAGCAGAATGCATGAAATCTTGTAATTCTTTATTTTCAGCACAGTCAGGCATTAACACCATTTTCTGTTTAAGCAATCCAATAACATGTTGTTGATACTTTAACATATGAAACTGGCAGTTTAAAGCCGTAATGGCCAAGGATGCAGAAGTGTAAACTTTCTTACCCCATCTATCCAGCACCCTGGAGTCTCTATCAGAGGGGGTAGGGTTTTTAGCAGTAGAAGCCTTAATGCCCTTGGGTCCCTGTGAAACAGTCTCTGGATCCGCAATAGGATTTTTAAAAAGGAACTTGTGAGAATCAGGAACTCTAATATTTGTCAGGTTTTCTGGGAGCAGGAGGCAAATAATCTGGGGCCAAACTAGATTCTGAAAAGGCATCAACCATGTCTAGTACAGGAGGTATAGCTAAAGGCCTGTGCTGAGGCAGTAGTAAATCTCTAAGCCTCTTTTTAGAATCAGAAAAATCCTTTCTTTCCCAGTGGAAGTGCTCCCTTAGTATGCAAGGTTTCACCAAAAGAAAAATCCTCTGGAGGAGAAGCCGAGGGAATACAGTCTTCTGCATCAGAATCCTCATAAGTAGATAAGGGCAAATCCAGATCAGAAGAAGAATCAGAAAAATCAGAATCCTGATCAGAAGATTCATAAGCAACTTCAGTCCTAGGTCGCTTAGAAGGGGGGGGGTTGGCTTCCCCTGATTAGAGTTATAAGATCTTCAGCCATTCTTATTTGTTTTTTAGGCATAGAGGCCTGGGCATCGGTTTCTTAGGCATGGTTCGAGATTTTGGCCTAAATGAAGGAGGCGTCAGTTTAATATGAAAGTCTGTAGGCCTGACTACACCCTCAGAAGCAGGTGCCTGCACAGCGGCTCAAGACCCATCCAAGGTAGAGACTTCCACAGTTGAAGCATCTTGCGGCATACCGGACTCCAAATGGATCTTGTTAGAGGCCTGCAAGTCAGTAGCAGCAGGTATCAGGGGCTGCGAAAGTGCCTCACTGAGTACCGGCAAACTGGTGACTGGCTTAGAAGCGTCATCGGCAGCTTTGGACCTCGGAGGCCTGTCTCTGTCTTTATCTTTGTGTTTTTTTGGAATCCCGGTAGTTGGAAGGCTAACCGACGACATTTCTGGATAATTAAACAGAGAACAGAAATATTTAGAAGGGAAAATATACAGACGATGGACAGTGCGCTGTTTAAATAAAGCACAAAACCGACAGCAAGACACGTTGTAGTCAGGGCCTAGGCAAGGAATACAGTATGAATGAAAATCTTTGTAAGGTATTTGCTTTCCACAAGTAATGCAATTATTAACTTTTACTGACATCGAGAAGGTGCAAGAAAAATTTCCCTAACGGGGTACTTAGCTTTAGTTGAAGACTTCAGTTCTGAAACTTGAAAAGGAAAATTTCAGGAGTCAGCCGACCGGCACTTGCGAACTGCTTCTGCTTTGGGCACCGCATGGCAAGAAAGACTGATGTAATGGCGTTGGCTGCATGTTTTATACCCCTGATGACCTGACGTCATGGAAGAAGGAACAGCAACCGACGCAGGACCCAAGACTTTGTTAATCAGGCCGACGTACTGCAAAGCAGATAACCCAAATGTAATGACTGCAACAGTGAAACATGAAGAACACCTGTTGAGAAATCCAATGTAGGGATGGCTGCAAACTTCATTACTGCTTTTGGAACCTTCACTTGTTTTGATGGAAGCCTTCCCTTCCCTATTCACCTGGCACTGCACTTGTCAGGTTGTGTTTCTCTGTAATCAGGTTGGCCTACAACAATGTCATAGTCCCAGTCTGGGAGCTAAATATTTCTGTTGCTGCCATTTTATCTGTACTTTAATTGGGTATTTGAAAACCAGTGATGGAGCACTTCTTTAACAAAGGTATCTTATTCAACTGAAGGCAAGCTGCTTGTGCACATCTCTTAATTAGACCAACCCTGATGTAGGCATACCTTCTGGTCTTGTAAGGTAAATTCTTTGACATCCATGACTTTTTTTATATACAACTGTTCTAAACATTAATTTTGTGTGAAACAGGTTAGGGCTTGTTAAGGATTGAAGTGAATCCTCTACTCTGATAGGATGCTATAGCCCCAACCCGTTCCAGAAGGTATTCAATAGTACTGTCTTCCTTCCCCCTTTTCAAGTCCTTTTCCCAGTCCCACTATTCACAGCTGATAATGACAGAGATCAATCTGTTTTCTAACCAAATTTCTGACTACACTGGCAAATTGCAGAATGATGCTCTACAAAACTGCCTGGCTATTCTGCCTTGGTATAGAATAACTGTGGACTCTAAAAGAAAGACTTTTGCCCAAAATCTCTAGATGTCCTATGCATGATGTACTTAGTGATTTTTGTTCTGATTCTCTTTCTAATAAAATCACAGATGTCAGGCACTTAGCCTGACTTGTATACATTTCAATGGATTAGCTATAAAAGTACTAATTCTTAAGATTCATGTCAAGGAGATGAAGGCCATCTCAAATACCACACTCCCTCACTTTCCAGTGTCAGTGGTATAATGGGCAGTCAGCAGATGTTATCTTCAGGTCTCTCTGCCCCAGATGCCAATCATTAGTTACCAAAGGTTCAAAGCACAACCCATTCAGTGTTAAAAAGCTGCGTGAAAAACATCAAGAGAAAAAAAGCCAAAACAGGGGGTGGGGAAAAGTGAACTGGGTACTCTGCACAAAGCCATTGGTCCAGAAAGTAATTGGGGATGAAACTAGTCCTGAAACAGTGAATTTACTCAAACATCTACAATTATGGCAAGTTCTTAACAAATGTGCTAGGTTCTGTGGAGTTCGTTCATCATGTTGACTCCTGGGGTAACTCCTAGAGCTACACAGAAATGAGTCATTAGTTTTAAAAAGAGGCAAGGGGCACCAAGCCTTGAAGAATGGATCAAGCAAATCCAACCCTGACCCTTGATATAGAATCCAGGTTGTAATGCCTTGCAACAGTATGAAAAGATAACCAGGTTTGTGGTTTCATAATGGAGTAGAGACCACCTCACACAGACAGAAAAAGGCAGTGGTGGCAGCCATACACCCAGCACAGCAAGCAATAAGATAATAATTTGCTTCCCAAGGCAAAGATAACAGATGAAAGTACATTTTCCAATCCACTATGATTTAGTCAGTTACGTTTTCCTTCCTTTTCCTTAGCAAAGAAAACAGCTGCTCTAACTTTTCTAATTCTATCCAGGAAACTGAGTGGCCTATAACACACCAAGGGAATGCAGCAGTTTTGTCCTTGTTAGGTGGGAAGGAGAAAAATAGTAAATGGATGTCCTGGTTTGAAGAGAGTTAACCCTACTTTTGTGCACATGGTGGTGAGTGAAGTGTGTAAGGGTTCTCAACACGAGCCCATAGTCCAGAGATGCATTTAGCTGAGGTCAAGGCTACCAATAAAGCAGTTTTCCATGACATTACTTTGATGGGGGCGCCAACGAAGTTGAGTTTCTGTTGGTAATTCTTTCCTGGGAGGTCTTAGGTAAAGGACTCCTTGATAAAGTTTTATAGGCAGCCAACAGCATGCAGTTCGGTATAGTGGCAGACAGATATGGCTGAGTCAAGTACCTTCATAAATGCATATGACAGACCTACACTGAAAAGATGCTACGAGGAGGACGGGCTAACAGACAGCTGCTCCTGAAGTAATGTAACCTGTTAAAGCACCACTGAAAGAACCTTTACCACTTTCTAGCCTGCAATTTTCGGCCTTCCTTAAATGTGACATTCTCTGAAAATGTGTCTGATGGCGATGAAAACAATCGACCCTGTCAGTCTCAAGGTTCTCAGATTAGAATGTATGACTGACCCCTTGCTTTGAGATAGATGTAGGTACTGCAGAACTAAAACAGGCTTATACCTGGCCAGACTAAAAAGGAAAAAGCAAGTCCGGGTTAAAAGGGTGCTATTAAGCTCATCCTTGATCTCTTCTTCATGATCTGCATTATTCTGTGGATGAGAAAGGGAGGGAAAATGTACTGAAATAGACCCACCCATGAAATCGAGAAGGCATTTGTCACACAGGACTCTTGTCTGGGTTCCTAGTGCAAAACTTCAAGTGCTCTTGTTTTCTGGAGAAGCAAAAAAAAAAGTCTTCTACTGGCACATTCCTCTCATGCATCAGCTACAAAAATACTTCTTTAGCATCCAGTAACTGCTCAAAACTGAGGAATAACCAGCCTTCAAAGCAATAACCAATAAACAAAAATAAAATCCAAGGCTGTAAGAAGCACCCCACTGAAACGAAAGGCAATAAAAATGCTCTATTTTTCCAGTTTCACACAAAACACGTTAACATTCACAATAGCATAAATTTCCATCTGTAAAAAGACTTCATTAGATAAACTACCTGTGTTCCCTCCCTCAATTTATACAAGCAGCAATTAAAAAGCCACAATAAATTGCTTAGAGTGAAAAACAAAGATTGCTAATTGTTGCTTACTACTGCTATTCAAAACCTTGTTCTCACACTGAAACTGTAGCCAAAACCACTTTTTAAAAGCTTATACGTTAAAATATTGACAAACAAAACTATCAGTAAAAACAAAAAGTTCATCATAGCCATTGAATGTATGACTATGTATATATATATATATATATATATATATATATATATATATATATATATATATAAGATGTTTAAATACAGGTGTAAGAATATATAAAATATGTTTAATTTTCTTAAAACCATAATACAATGTCTCCCTCAAGTGGTTAAAATAGAAAGTGCACCCTTAACTCCAAAATTAAGGAAAAAGTTGTGTAGGCTCGCATTGTGATAAACTTTCCGGAACGATTCTAAACTATTGTAAAAGCACACCATAAAATTATTAAAAACTCTAAAAATAGTAAGAGAAGAACAATGGTGGTCTATACGTTAGCAGCCCTTAGTTTTAATAATGGGGCAATAGAAATATTCTTATTTAAGCCAGGGGCTTTAGCAGCATCCAAGGTCACCTACCAAAATAGCTCACGGTATTCAAGTCTGGTTTCCCATGGACTCCCATTATCAGTAAGAACAGTCTCAAGAACAAAGAAAGAAAAACTTGCATGTTCACACCTCAAACTGTTTGTACAAAGCATTCTTGTCATTCCTTGTCCTAATGTCGTACAAATGCTCGTAAATATTTTTTTAATTTTCATTCAGTCTTGCCCATATTAAAGGCTCTGCAGAGCAAACCACTAGTGTTGCAATTACAACTAGTTCCATACATCACCTTATTCCTACTAGGACCTTCAAAAAGGTTTAGGTTCTTCCCCCTTTTAAAAATAATTTTCATGGGTTCTTTAGCCAAACCTTTCAAGTCAGTAAGGGTGGTGAATCTATTCCATTCTCGCCTCAGAATCTCTTCTGCTTTCAGAGAATCTGAATTATATTCAATAATAAGTGCCTTATTGTATTGGTCACCACCCAGATCGATGCACTGGTTTCCCAGTAACCAAAGTACCCTTACCTAACACAGGGAAATATTTTTCTGCACGTGAACTCTTGATTTCAGATTTAGTGTCTTAATAAATCAGCAGGATAGCCCCTTTCACTAAACAAACCTTCCAAAAATTCACATTCCTCATCAAAATCCTCATTCACAGAGGTCATCATGCTAACTAATTAGTTGCCCTTTAAATATACTTTTTTCTGATGAGGGTGGGCACTCCCAAAATGCAAATAGGAGTTGGAAAAGGTTTCTTTGCGAAACACTTTAGACTTAATACCCTGGGATGTCTTTAATAGGCTTACATCCAAAAAATCCATCTTGTTATAAAGTAACAGTACTCAAAGTGAAGAAATGTGGTAGAAGTTTCTAGATAATCTAAAAACTCATGTAGTTTGCTCTCTGTGTCCCTCAAACACAAATGTCATCCAAAAATCCCTTGTAGTGTGACCAACTGGAATTGAATCTGGTATTTAGAATATAGTTCTTTTCCCACCAGGACAGTACAATATTTGCATAAGTGTGGACACAATTGGCCCCCATGGCCACCCCAGGTCTATATTACAAGACCAAATGAGCAGAACCACAAACACCTAAAGAGCAAAAAAAAACAGAACCTCGAAGCAATGTTTGTCAGCTCCCGGTACAGTGAAGATTGGAATATTTGCCCTTTCCTCACAGTAGTGCGATCTCCGAGTTGGAATATATATTCAGTGGGGGGCACACACCCCCATAATAGCAAGGTCGAGGTACTGTTTCTTTCGCTCTTTAGACATTTGTGGTTTTGATTTTACGGTCTTTTAATATAGACCCGGCCACCCCCTTAAACTGATGGAAAAATTCACCACCAAAATACATGACATTTTTTTTAACACTAATTCCATTAGTTGAAGTACCACATGCAAGCTGTTAGTAGAAATATTAGATTTTTCCACAAGAGCTGCTTCTAGCCAGTCTAAACCAAGTGTGTGTGGGATAACAGAAAACAGATCATTAATGTCCATGGTTACAAAAATGTTATCAAAAGACTGATCAACATCAATTCCCTTCAAAAACTCCCAGGTATATTAAAATTTCAGTCTCAGTACACCACAAACTCTCTAATTTAGTATCCACAAATTTGGCTAGGGGCACTGTCTTGGAGCTCTAAACATTAATAGTGTTCTAAAAATGAGAAGAGCACGCTTATAAAATTGATTTATTTAGGCAACTTATTGCATAGTTCCTCTTTGTATGGGACGGCTTAGTGGTATCAACCAGAATGCTACACACTTACTATAACTTTTATCCCTTCCCATCTTATTGTATTTAATACATTTTAACTTCTTGGGATGGGAATGTGGTTCTAATGTTACTGCATTGCAGGTATTAATTTTACTTTATTTTACGACATTTAACTTATGATATATTTAATAGAATTTTAAATTACACAAGGTATTGTTTAGTTTTATTATTATTGATTACAGCAACAAGTATGTTGTACATAAAATAGGTATGTTTTATATGAAAAAGCACCTTTTAGTGCCTATCACCTTTTCAATGTAACACTATTAATTATTAGGTTTATTATGTAATTAATGGGTGGAGTTTTAACTTGATTGCTTCTGCTATTTAAAAAGTTTTTCTGTAATGGACAGCTTTGTTTGCCTTGAAAAAGCCTGGTAATTTACTGGGTGAAAGCGCTTGGCTTATTTGTGTTTTGCTGTTCTGAATTATGAACTGTGAGCTCTTGCTGTTTCAAAATTAAAAGGAATTCTATTTTATTGCTGGCTATTGGAATACTTTGGTTCGGATCCTGTGTGCCATGGATTGTGCTTATTCTTAGCCCTCAGCCGATACAACAAGCCTAAGGGGAGGATCCCCCTAGTCCTTGTGGACCCTTGGGGATACCAAAAATGGTAGATATCCTGGGTCTGGCTATGGACAAATATTTAAAGGTGTTGTGGTCAATCAAGCCTTCCAAAAGGAGGTCATAAATAGCAAGGTCAATTTTTCTATGTCACATTACTTTCGTTCCTGTAGAACCTGGAATACGTACCAGTGTCCCCCAGGATTTGTGTCATCTTTCCTTCATAAATAAAATTGCCCATCAGAACTGACCCCCCCCCCCCACCCTTGTCAGGTTTCATAACCCTGACATTTCTATCTTTCCTAAGATCTTGTAAGATTTTCCTTTCACCTTGATTCAAATTTGGTCTGAAACCTTTACTGTGAAAATTTAATTTTCAAATTTCATTCTCTACCAAAAGCTCAACATTTTTATCTGGGGGTGAAGTGGGAGGTTAAATTCACTTTTGCATCTAGTGGCATCTGGAGTATGTTTTTTGTCTTCACCTTGAAACAAAAGCCCTAGATTTACCTTCCTAGGGAACTATTTTAAATTCAGAATAAGCTTGGTGAATCACATTTCTGTTTGGAAATAAATTTAAAACCTCTGGACAACAAATCAAAATGTTCCACAGTGAGATCAATACTACTATAGTTGAAAATATAAAGTTTTTGTAAGTGTACTTATTACCAGTCTGTGCAATACTATCAGATGTAGGTGTTAGAAAGTACAGTTGTGTACATTTACCATAAATGTAGATGTTCAAGTGTATTCTCTGTTGCAGTCATTACATTTGTGTAATCTACTGGCAGGTTGCCCTCAGTCGGCCTGAATAACAAAGTCTTTGGTCCTGCATCGGTTGCTGTCTCCTCTTTCATGACGTCAGGTTGGCAGGGGTATAAAACATGCAGCATATGCCATTTTATTCAGTTTTTCTTGCCCCAGATGTCAGGTGCCCCCAAATATATATATCTATATATATATATATATATATATATATATATATATATATATATATATATGTATATATACATATATACACACACACAAACAGTAAATATATAGATGCACTTTTAGAAACAAACTTTACCTTCAACTAAAAGCAGATGCACCGCAAAGGCTTTTGAGTATAGTGAAGGAAAGGAAAGGTATAGAAAGGGGGATGGGCAGGTGGGTAACTTGGACTGCAACAGTGAATACACTAGAGCATCTACATTTATGGTAAGTGTACACAACTATACTATGTTCTGTGTGTTTCACTGTTGCAGTCATTACATTTGGGTAGAATCCCAAAGCTATGGATGGGAGGATGAAACTAAACAGCATTAGGAGCGGCTATAATGCCCTGCAGGACTGCAGTGGCAAAGCCTGCTCTGGATTTGGAAGAGAGAGTTAAATGTTAATGCTTTGTGAAGGTATGAACAGAGCTCCAAGTAGCAGCTTCTAGAATGTCTTTGGTTGGAACTCCTCTGAGAAAAGCTGCTGAAGTAGAGGCAGCCCTGGTGGAGTGTGATCTGATCCCTTTGGGCACAGGTTTACCATGGTGCAAATAGCAGAAACGAATGCAGTGGCTTATCCACTTAGAAATAGTCTGCTTTGATATAGCCTTCCCCTCTGACTCTGCAGCAAATGCTACCAGTAGTTGCTCTGATTTTCTTAGAGATTTGGTCCTGTTTAAGTAGAATCTTAGTCTGTGTACATCCAATGAATGCAGAATCTGCTCCCCCTTGTTCTGCAGATTTGGGTAAAATGTTGGCAGATGAATGGTCTGGTTAAGAGCCACACTGGATACCACCTTAGGCATAAAAGGATTGGTCCAGAGGGACACCCTGTCCGGGTAAAATATAATAAAAGGCTCCACTACCATGAGACCCTGTAGTTCTGAAACCCTTCTTGCTGAAGTGACTGCCAAGAGAAAAGCTGTTTTCCAAGATAGAAATTTTATATCTGCAGTAGCTGTTGGTTCAAAAGGAGGCAGGGTGAGTTTTTCCAGCATGAAATTGAGGTCCCATGCAGGAGTTGGAGATCTTCTGGAAGGTTTTAAATTTTTGGCCCCTCTAAGATACTGTTTAAGCAGAGGATGCAAAAAGAGGGGAGGCTCTGTGTTGTAATGAGCCGAGATGGCAGAGGCATGGAATTTTATTGAAGAAAAAGATAGGCCCTTGTCAAGCATCTCAAATATTGTAAAATCTGAGGAATATTGGGCTTTGCTGTGTCTGTTCCTTGTGCATGGTTTCAAGCACAGAATCTCTTCCATTTATCAGCATAAGATGTTCTAGTACTAGGCCTTCTGGCTTCCAAAATGACATCCATCACAGATTTACTGAGAGGTGTTTGAATAATTAAATTATCAGCCATGCTGCAAGGTTCAGAGTTTGGAGAAGTGTGTGCAGAATTTGATTGTTCTGCTGACAGTAGATGAGGGATTTGAGGCAAGTACCGGGGGGGGGGGGAGTTGAGACATTCCTTAGAAGTGGGTACCAGTGTTGTAGAGGCCAGTTTGGAGCAACTAGGATCATTTTTGTTTTTTTCCTGTCTGACTTTTAGTAAGACCTTGGAGAGAAGAGGCAGAGGGGGAAAAGCACAGACTGATAGGTTTTTCCAGCTGAAGGATAAGGCATCCACTGTCCATGCTTTTTTGTGATGAATTCTTGTGCAGAATTTGTCCAGCTGATACGTTTGGGGAGAGGCAAATAGATCTATGTCTGGGCTCCCCCATTTCCCTGCTAACATGCTGAAGATTTGTGGATCCAGTTTCCATTTGTGTGGGTCCATAAGATTTCTGCTTAGGTCATCTGGCAGGAATTGAGCTTGAAGATGTATTTGGTAAGTCAAAGCAGTGTACCACAATGTCATGGCTAGTCTGCAAAGGGGGCAGGAATGTGTACCCCCTGCTTGTTTATGTACCACATAACCGTGGTGTTGTCAGTCTTTATCAGTAGTTGTCCTGTATGAAGTAAGTCCTTGAAGGCTGTCAGAACATTCTGAACAGCTAGCATCTCTTTCTGGTTGATATGCAGATGCATTTGTTTTGGGCTCCATTTGCCCTGAATGCATCTCCCCGCCAGGTGGACCCCCCAAGCATAGTCTGATGTGTCTATATTTAGGGTTTGGGTGGCAGGGGTAGAGTGATAGACAGTCCCTTGTTTTGGTGATATGTCTCCGCCCACCAAAGAAACTCCTGTTGTAGGCAGGGAATGAAAGGTATCATTGTTTCCAGACTGTGACAATGTTGGCTCAATAAACTTTTTAGGTACCATTGAAGTTTCCTCATATGCAGTCTTGCATATGGAATTAATAGAATGCAGGATGCCATGAACCCTGAAGCCTGCAGACTTTGTCTTGCAGATAACTGGGTTTTTATTGACATTTGTTTGAAGTATGTTGTCAGTTGCCTTTGTTTGTCTGGCGTAAGGTAAGCCATCTGGGCAGCTGTATTCAAGCTTGCACCCAGGAATGCAATTATTTGAGAGGGTACCAGTTGGGATTTCTTTTCATTTACTTTGTACCCCAGGCATGTTAGAAGCTTTTTTTACAAACATCAGATGTTGAAGAAGAGTGTCCTTGTCCTCTGCTTGAATGAGACAGTCACCCAGATGAGGATAAATTTGTATACCTCTGTCTGCAGAATGCAATTACTGGTGCCAGGCACTTTGTAAAGACCCTGGGCACAGTAGACAAGCCAAAGGGCAGTGCAGAGAATTGGTAATGCAAAACACCTGCCTTGAAGCGGAAGTATCTTCTGCACTATTCCCTTATTGGGATATGCAGGTATGCCTCAAGTCTAGAGTCACTAACCAAGCGTTTCTGCCCAGCATAGGCAGTAGTAGTTGTAAAGTCAGCATTTTGAATTTTGGGATGTCCATGAACGTGTTCAAAAATCAATAAATTCAGTATTGGATGCCAGGAATGGTCTTTTCTGGATACCAGGAAGAGTCTTGAATAAAAACCTGGTCCTTTTTCCTTTACTGGTTGAATAGCCCTCATATCCATGAGGGACATAACTTGTTTCTGAGCCTCTGCCCACTGATGTTGTGGCAGATCTGGCCATCCATTTGGAATTGGCAAAGTATGGAAATGAAATCTGTACCCCTGGGATACTATGTTCAGTACCCACTTGTCCTGGGTAATTAACTGCCAATTTTTTGCATGAAGTGCTAGTGTTTCCCCAAGAAGGCTGCCAAAAGATAAGTGCTTGGTGATGGTAGAGGAAAGTCATTGAGACTGCTTACTGTAGGGTTGTCCTTTGTTTCCTCCAGATTTGGAGGTGGAGGCACCCCATTGCTTTAACCTGCAAGAACCCTGCGATTGGTATCTGGAACCTTTTGAGCACCTGGATTTGCCTTGAGTGGCTCTGTTGGGACACCGGAAAGGACCAATTTTTAGTAGGCCAGTGCCTACTGAACCTGGGTGGCTGCACTTGCAAGAAATCTTTTACAGTTTTCATAGATTTAGCTTCGTCTTCCATTTTCTTTAAAGCCTCTTCTGCCTTATTACCGGAGTGTCATGCTGCAAGGGGGCATCCAACAATTTAGCTTTAACATGATCAGGCAGATTTTGCTCCTTGAGCCAGGCATACCTTCTAATCACAGATCCAGTAACTGCGGCCCTGCAAGAGGCCTCCAAGGAATCAAAACCACATTGGAAAGTATGCTTTCCAACCTGTTCTGCTGAATGCAATAATTCCTGTAATTCTTTATTTTCCACACAATCAGAAATCAACATAATTTTCTGTTTCAGTAGGCCCATAACATGCTGTTGATATTTAAGCATATGAAATTGGCAGTTTAAGGCTCTGATTGCCAAGGTAGCAGACATATAAACCTTCTTTCCCCATCTATCCAGTGCCCTGGAATCTCTATCATAGGGAGTAGTATTTTTGGCTGTAGAGGCCTTAACACCCTTGGGACCCCGTGAAATAGTCTCAGGGTCAGCAACAGGATTTTTAAATAGAAATTTGTGAGAGTCAGAAACCCTGTAATATCTGTCTGGCTTACCAGGAGCCGGAGGTAGGGAATCAGGAGCCATGCTTGATTCCGAAAACACATCAACAATGTCTAATACAGGAGGTATAGCCAAAGGCCTATGCTGAGGAAGAAGGAAACCCCTAAGCCTCTTTTGATTCAGAGAAGTCCTGACTCTCCCAGTGAAAATGGTCCCTTAAAGTATGCAAAGTTTCTCCAAAAGAGTAATCCTCAGGAGAAGCAGATGGGATGGATTCCTCTGCATCAGAATCCTCATAGGGTGGAATGGAAAATTCCTGATCAGAAGAGGAAATCAGAAGAAATGGAAACCTGATCTGAAGATTCATAATCAGTGCCTTGCCTAGGCCTCTTAGCGGGGGGGGGGGGGGACCCCTGATCAAGGTCCTCAGCCATTTTGATCATCTGTTTTTTAGGCATAGGGGCCTGAGCACGTGGCTCATGCATCAGTTTTTTTAGACAGAAGATGCTTTTGACCTTGTTTTGAGGCTGGCGTTGGTTTTATATAAAAATGTTGAGGCCTGAAAACACCCTCAGAAGCCGGTGCCTGCTCAGCGGCTCTGGACCCATCCAAGGGGAGACATCCACAGGTTCAATACTCTGAGGATCTCGCGGCATACTGGAGTCAGCATGGGTCTCGGTAGAGGCCTGCGACTCAAAAGTAGCAGGTATCAGGGGCTGCGAAAGCACCTCACTGAGTACCGGCAAACCAGCGACTGGCTTAGGAGAAGCTTAGTCGGTTTTTGGATCTCAACGGTCTTTTTCTTTGCATATTTTGTGAACTCCAGTAGTTGGAATACTAAGACAACATTTCAGGATAATTAAATCTTGATCCAAAATATTTAGTAGCAAAACTATACAGACGTTTAATAGTGCGTTGGTTAGATCTAGCACAAAACTGACAGCAAGGCACGTTATGATCTGGGCCTAGACAAGGAATATAGTATAAATGAAAATCCTTATGAGGTATTTGCTTCCCACAAGTAATGCAATTATTAACTTTTACTGACATCGGTAAGGAGAAAGAAAAAGTTTCCCCAATGGGGTACTTCGCTTTAGTTTGAAGACTTCAGTTCTGAAACTTGAATGTGAAAATTTCAGGAGTCAGCCGACCGGCACTTGCAAACTGCTTCTGCACCGCGTGGCAAGAAAGACTGAATAAAATGGTATCGGCTGCATGTTTTATTCCCCCTGATGTCATGGAAGAGGAGACAGCAACTGACGCAGAACCCAAGACTTTGTTATTCAGGCTGACAGAGGGCAAACTGCCAGCATATTACCCAAATGTAATGACTGCAACAGTGAAACACGAAGAACATCCTCCGCCTCATCTTGTTCCCCAATCTGTGGGGTCCTCTGGTTCTGTAACCTCTCTAAATGGCAGGGGGAGGAACACTGTAAAGGGTCAGGGTGATTCTCACCAAGAGATCCAACATCACCACCAAAATTAACAGAACTGTTCCCATGTTTGTGTTCATCAGGGAAATTGTCTTTTCTGTTCCCCTTTGGGGTGGGGTAACCGCTTCTCCCTGTATTCAACAATGTCCCACTCTAATTATTTATCTTCCTATTAATATTCACAGTACATTTTTCACCTATCTTATCTAAAATAGGAAAATATTTACATTTCTCAGTTTCCAGTGTGCATAAGGTCATTAGTTATTTGGGAGTTAAGATGTTCAATAGTTTTGTGCAACTCAACTATAGCCAGTTCATTCTGCTCGATTACCACCCTAACAATGTCTAAACCACATTTATTAAAGACTTCCAATAACTCATTATGTAGATCAGAACCCACCACCAAATTGATAGGAAACTTATAAACCCGCAGTCCTTTAGGAACAATACTTCTGTTTAAACATTTTTAAATACTCATTGTCAATACTGGGTGCTTTATATTTATCCAGTAAATCAACCAAATTAAGACAGTTATTCTAAGTGCCAGGTTCATTAGGTATAGCTGAAAGTTCCCTGGGTGTGTTAGTTAAATTTAGTTTTTCAACCAGCCAGGCAGAAAAAGGCTGCTTGAGCTTAACAGTTCCCCCATCCCTGTTATTAAAGTTAAAACAGTCGCCTGTTGCTGGGGAACTCGAAGTCCCAGGAACTAGTTTTCCTTCATTAAAGTCAATTCCAGATGCCACCTGGGTTGAAAAAAGGTTAGGAACACCAATATCCTGACTGTTGACATTCTGACCAGTTTAAGTGCCACTCCACTGAATGCAAGCTGCTCTCCTTCCCCATTAACAGCAGTCCCATCTGTTTTTCGACATTTCTCAGCACTTCCAGATGGAATGGTATAGTCCCAGATAAAAGCATGGTAACAAGGGAGTGGCCAATGGGCATTAGCAAGTCCACAAGTTGTGAAACCTGCCCAATCAGCTTTAACATTTCACCTATTTTGTCCCTCCCCCTCTCTGCTTGAGGTGAGGAAAAGTACAGTTGTGTACACTTAGCATAAATGTAGATGTTAGAGTGTATTCACTGTTGCAGTCATTACATTTGGGTAATCCTGCAGGCAGGTTGCCCTCAGTCGGCCTGAATTCCAAAGTCTGGGTCGTCCTGCGTTGGCCGCTGTCACCCCTTCCCTGACGTCAGGGGTATAAAAGAAGCAGCAGACACCATTTTCTTCAGTTTTTCTTGCCCCAGATGTCAGGTGCCCCCCTAAATGGGTAGCCAAAATGTGTATGTATATATATATATATATATATATATATATATATATATATATATATACATATATATATACATATATATATATATATATATATATATATATATATATACATATATATATATATATATATATATATATATATATATATATATATATATATATATATATATATATATATATATATATATATACATACATATACACATATACATATACATATATACATATATATACACACACATACATACACCAATATAAACTTTACCTTCATCTACAAGCAAATACACCACACAGGTTGTATAAATCAGAGAAGGAAAGAAAAGTTCCAGCAGAAAAAAGGGGGATGGCAGGTGGGCAACCTGGACTGCAACAGTGAATACACTCAAACATCTACATTTATGGTAAGTGTACACATCTGTACTATGTTCTTCGTGTTTCACTGTTACAGTCATTACATTTGGGTAGAGTCCCAAAGCTATGGTTGGGAGGCTGGAGTTAAACAGCATTAGGAGCGGTTATGAGGCCCTGCAGAACTGCAGTGGCAAAGCCTGCCCTGGATTTAGAGTAGAGTGGCAGATGATAGTGCTTTGTAAAGGTGTGCACTGAACACCAAGTAGCAGCCTCTAATATGTCTTTGGTTGGTACTGCCCTGAGAAAGGCTGAAGTGGCTGCAACTCTGGTTGAATGTGGCCTAATACCCTTAGGCACTGGCTTGCCATGGTGTAAATAGCAGAAACAAATGCAGTGCCCTATCTACTTTGAAATAGTCTGCTTTGAGATAGCCTTTCCTTGTGATCCTGTAGCATACACCACTATTAATTGCTCTGTCTTCCTGAAAACTTTGGTTCTGTCCAAGTAGAATCTAAGTTGCCTGTGTATGTCCAAAGAATGCAGAATTCTCTCCCCCTTGTTCTGTGTATTTGGATAAAAAGTTGGCAGATGAATAGTTTGGTTAATAGCCACACTGGACAACACCTTAGGCATAAATGCTGGGATTGTCCTCAGAGAGACCCTGTCTGGATAAAATATGATAAAAGGTTCCACAGCCATGAGTGCCTGTAGCTCTGAAACCTGTCTTGAAGAAGTTATTGCTAGGAGCAGAGCTGTTTTCCAAGATAAAAACTTTATGTCAGCAGTAGTAGCTGGCTCAAAAGGAGGCAGGGTGAGTTTTCCAAGACATAGTTGAGGTCCCATGCAGGCATTGGTGATCTCCTTGGAGGCCTTAAGTTTTTGGCTCCTCTGAGGTACTGCTTTAATAAAGGATGAGAAAAGATTAATGGTTCTGTATTGTAATGAGCCGAAATGGCAGAGGCATGAATTTTAATTGATGAAAAAGATAGGCCTTTGTCCAGCATCTCAGTTAAGTATTGCAAAATCTGAGGAATATTTGGAACAGCTGCATCAGTTCCTTGTGCCTGGTTCCAAGCACAGAATCTCTTCCATTTTCCAGCATAAGATTTTCTAGTATTAGGCCTTCTGGCTTCCAAAATGACATCCATCACAGCTTTACTAAGAGGTGCGTTTTGTATGCCTACATTATCTGCCATGCTGCCAGGTTTAAAGTACTGAGTTGGCTGTGCAGGACCTGATTGTTTTGCTGGGACAGTAGAGGTGGTATTTGAGGTAAGGTCCAAGCTGGGCATTGAGACAAGTTCTTTAGGATTGGATACCAGTACTGGCGTGGCCAGTCTGGGGCAATCAGCATCATCTTTGGCATCTCCTGTCTGACCTTCAGGAGTACTTTGGGGAGGAGAGGCAGTGGAGGAAAGGCATATACTGATAGGTTTTTCCAGCTGAAAGATAGGGTGTTCACTTTCAATGCTTGTCTGTGATAAGTCATTATGCAGAATCTTTTTAGTTGGTAGTTGTGAGGGGAGGCAAATATATCTATGTCCGGGCATCCCCATTTCCTTATCATGCTGAAGACTTGTGGATCCAGCTGCCACTCGTGGGGATCCATGAGGTTTCTGCTTAGTTCGTCTGCCAGAGTGTTTTCCTTTCCTGGCAGGAATTGTGGCTGCAGATGTACTTGGTAAGTCAATGCTGTGTCCCACAAAGTCATGGGGCCAAATTCAGGAAGCCTCCGTGTAAGAGTTATAACTCTTACACGGAGGCTGCAGTTAAACGGCGTGATGTCAGCATGTCATGCATATGCATGAGGTGCATGAGGCATGCTGAATCACACTGTAACTCTTACACGTTCCGTGTAAGACAGTAGGGGGCGTGTCCGTAGGCTAAGCCCTGCAAGCGGACACACCCCCGGAAGTCTACAATGGCAGAAAGTAAACAGCCACGAGAGAGGCCATGGAAATGTGAATAAACACACTACACAACACATGCCCCCACTGACCAGCAATGTAAAAAGTGAACAGATGTTATAAAATGAAAATGAAAACTGTTTTCTTTTTTTTAAAACCCCGTAAATGTTTGCTACTGCGTGTGCTCGTGTGCGCGGGTGTGCTACTAGCGCAACTGCAGTTAGCAATCAGTGGAAAAGGATATAAGAACTAAATATGCAAAGTAAGCCAAGAAGTAATAGCATAGCGGTAGAGTTGTCGGCTTAAGAGCAGGCAGGCAAGGTTCAAGCCCACACAACAACCCTTTTTTTTTTTTTGTAAATAAGCACTAAAAATGCCCCTGACAGTATTGTACAAATGTAAAAGTATTTCCTTTTGTAAAATGGAATGAAATGGAGCATATATTTTCAAGTAATACAATAATAAAAATATTTAGAAATGTACTGATAGCTAAGCTGCTGTGAGACAGAGTGCCCGTAGCTGAGTAGTGTTTCAAAGGCTGCAAATTGCTTGCCCGTAGCTAAGCACTGGTTTAACAGGCTCAAACTGTGTGCAACTAGCTGTGCTTAGCTTAACATGCGTGTTACTAGCCAATTAAGGTTTAACCCCAGCGCACACCGTTTGCGCGGAGGTGTGCGCCGCGCCCACAAGCTAACCGCCGGTGCGCATGCGTGAGCTCTGCGCAAACGAGAGCAGACCTGGTTTTAAGTGCTTAAAAGTGCTTTTGGTGTGTTTGATTGACAGGTCCTGAACTCATTTCTAGACAGTCATGAAAATTAAAAATCAGTGGTCAGATTCGAACCCAGGATACCATGCACTAGAGTCAAGGTACTAAACCACTAAGCCATGACAGCAGTACTTAGAAATAGCATATATATAGGATATAATCCAAAATGGAGCATGATAAAGCAGTTTCTGTGAAGTAGATACAATTCCAAAACGGCCAATCATAGAAATGTGCGGGAAAATCGGCATATATAAGCCCCATAGGCGGGAATACACAGCATAAACAATTGTAGAATAGACCTGCAGGCAGAATGAGTGGAGTAGGGGAGGGACGTTGCTTTCGAGCACAGCGGTGGGGCGTTGAGGAGTCCACATACATAGTCTGGCTCCTAGTTCACCATCATGAGGCCCAACTCATGCAGGGCCAGGTCTCATGGGGAGCATACAGGGCAGAGGCATGGGACCAGTTGGCTCATGATCTCACTAGTGCTACTGGGATTCCACGTACTGGTGAGCAGGTCCGTCACCACCATGCGGACCTGAAGCGACGTAAAGAAGACCAGTTGACCCAATGGATCCAGGAGGCCCGGGATATGCCCAACGCCCCACTACTGAGTAAGTTACATTTTACTTATGTATGTAAGGAATTCAACTAGCTGATACCATGGAGATGTGTATTCCAATATTACTTGTTTTGTATTACAGCTGCAGGTGTCCGCTCTGCGAATCGCAGGGCACATGACCGCAGGCTGGTGTGGCTGCGCCACCATGCAGGTTAGTAACCCCACCTAGTACTTGTAAATAAATATTATAGTGTAGCACGTAGCAGAACACTGCAGTGTATTGATTAAAAGTAATAGAATGTGCAAGCAACAAGTGAAAGTCTGCAGGTATGGCTGCAACAAGTTCATCAGTATGCAAGTGAAACTGGAAATATAATTGATAGAAATAAATAGTTCTGTAATACAGATGTCCCACTATTAATTAAATGTAGTATAACCTGCAGTAGTCTCAAGAGTACAGCTTCAGAAGCTGAGTTAATCACATGTGAGATATATCCCCTGTTGAAATGCTGAATCATGACAGAAGTGAGGCTGCTGGAAAGTGTTTGAATCACCACAGATCTAATATGTGAAAAAAGCCTAGAAGTACCAACCTGAACTGCGAAATAGCAGGATGTGTGAGAGTGACAGAAAGGGTCATGTATCAATAAATAAAGTAGTAATAACCCCTGAATATATAAGCCTCAGTGTGGTTCTACAGAACTAAATGCATGTGGGAATTACAAATTAACATCCCAAACTGATTGCAGTGTGTCTGAATCTTGAATGTTTAAGCCAAAATCCGTATATGGTGATGACAGTCAACAATTTTCAGATAGAATGAATGATTGTCTGACATACTAAACATCCATAGTTGTCCCCTGCCCTGTCATCAAAGTGTAGCAGGATGATGTATCTGATCAAAGTCAAAATAACTAGGATAGTGATGTATCTGTAACAGGTCTAGCATGACAGTCAATTAAAAATCAATTTGAAACTATCACCCACAAGTTAATTGTGTTTCTATTACAAATGTATATTAATGTATAATTTATGAATGTGTCATCATTTTCTTTCTCCACCCCACCCTATAATTGCAAATTAAAAACTCACTAAATATTGGTATGTGAACATTTCATTAACCATGGACATTTGTCCTGTTGTTTCAAAAATATATGCATGTCCGTTGTTGCATGTGCCCTGTTCATACCTGCAAACCTGATGGCCTGTTGCCATTAATCAACCCTGCATGTTGTTTGATTGTGTTTTTCTGTTCAAATAATGCATGTGATATTGATATGCCTGTTGTTCAATGGAGTTAATATCTGGGTGTTTGTTTAATGGGAATACCAATGCATGCTGTTACAACTAATTTGAATGGAATAATATGCTACTAACCCAAACTAACATAACATACTCACAAACCTAGAACACTTGGGAAGGCGGGTCCCAGCGGACCCACCTCTCCCACCTCATCTGGCGACTGCACCTGGCACTAGTGCCCAGGCCGGACCCTCCTCCGGTGGCCCTGTGCCACCTTCAGGTGGAAGCGCTGCAGGGGATGGGGCCTGTCCCCCCTCTGCAAGCATGGCCGGAGGAGCCCGTCCACTCACCCTCCAAGATGTCCGGTCTGTGGTGCGAAGGGAGATCCAAGACTCTGTTCTTGGGCCCCTACGCCAGCTTGAGGCCCGGGTGGCACAGCTTACGGGCATGCTCGTTGTCCCGCCAGCACAGCCCCCAGCACAGCCCCATCCTGGACTGTGAAGTAACAGTGGCAACTGCCTATGGGTGGGGATATCAGTTCCACTGTTGCCATCTGTGGGCTCATGTGCCCTGGATATCCCAACCTCCATCCTCGTCAATTGTGTAACCCCCCCACATGTGTCATACACCGCCCCTATATGCGTCTTGTCTGTCTTGTCTGTTAACCTACCCAACCTACCTCCCCAGCTATACCAACTACCTTCACCTGACATACCACTCTCACCTGAAGAAAAAAAAAAAGGGCACTCTGTACCCACAAAACAATTACGCCCCATACATAGCTGTCCATGTTGCACACATGTCCACTGGACATTGAAACTGTTAATTACAATTGGCTGTACAAAAGGTATTAATAAGTTCATAGGTTTATACTAGGCTATCTGCCCTAAGGCATTTATAAGCCTAGCCCAAATTTTTGTGGCTTACGCCACCCCTTATATGAAAAAATACTGTGCCCATTAGTTTTTTGTGCCTCTGTCGAGCAGTGACACAGAGATGATTCCCGGGATAAACCTACAATCTCCCATCCACAGGTCAAGCTTTCTCTTGAACAGAGAGAGTGAGGTGCTCTGCCTCACATGGACTGGGATTTTATTCCACAGCATAGGGAGTCTCTGAGTGATAAATCTATCCCTCCAGCACGTCCTATTTATATCCGTGCTAAGGTTTAAGTCGCTTGCTCTAGTGGTTTTGGTGGATTTGGATTTTTTGAGGTGGAGCATATCCATTAATTCCGGGTTGGACATGGCCTTGTATGTCAGGCACATGTCACCTCTGAGCAGATGGTATGCAACTGAATAGAGCTGGAGTTTCTTCAATCTGGCAGCATATGACAGATTTTGGAGTCCCTTTATCCTTTTGGTGAGGAACTTTTGGGGTCTCTCCATTTGCTGCAGATGTCGGGTGAGATACATCCCGAATGGGGCATTGTACTCGATCATTGGTCTGATAAGTGAAGAGTACAGGGGAACAATGACCTCACTAGATCTGGATGTGAATCCCTTCATGATCAGGTGGGCAATGTAGAAGGTCTTTCTAACCACTTTAGCAACGTGAGTGTCAAAAGAAAGGCTACTGTCAACCTGGGTCCCCAGGTCCCTGATAACCTCTTCTGTGCTTAGTGGATTGCCACCTATATGGTAGCTTGGGGTTACCTTGTTTTTCCCGAAGGGTATGACTATACATTTTTGGCGTTTAACTTCAGGCCATGGCTCTGGCACCAGCTATCTGTTTCCGTGAGTCCCTTCTGAAGGATATCCGTGTCCGATGCACTTTCCACTATGGCCCAGTTTGCAGTCGTCTGCAAACTTTGTCAGCCAAAGTCCTCCCATGTTGGCCTGTACTTCTGAGAAGTAGATGCCGAACAATAGGGGCCAAGGACCAAGCCCTGTGGGACACCACTTGTGACCGGCTTGGAGTCTGACATAGCGCCAGCAACTCTAACCCTGTGGGTTCTGTCCTTAAGCCAGTTTGCAACCCATCTTGTGACATATGGGTTTACATTTAAGCTGGTAAGTTTTTCTACAATACCGAGTGGGGTATTGTGTCGAAGGCCTTTGCAAGGTCAAGGTAGGCTGTATGGACTGCCTTTCCTCATCAATGGCCTTGGTGACTGTTTCAAGAAGTCGACCAAGTTCAAAAGGCATGATCTGCCCTTGACGGCCAAACTGGGTCGGGTCCAATGTCTGCAAGTCCCTATATCTTTGTTTATGAGCTCCATTATGATCTTCTCCATAGCTTTGCAGACTAGACTTGTTAAGCTTATGGGGCGGTAATTACCAGGGTCTGTAGAGGCACCGCCTTTGTGGAGTGGGACCACAGTTGCTGTACGCCACTCCTTGGGCATGTATCCTGTGGTAAGGCTGAGATTAAACAGCTGCCTTATGTGCGGGTTTAATTCCTCATTTAGCTCGTGTAGCACACAGCCGGGGACACCATCCGGTCCCATTGATGCTGTGTTTTTAGCTTTAGAGAGAGCAGCTTTCACCTGCGCATTTGAGATGTCTGGGAGGCTACACTCTGCTGGGATAGTTATCTCTCCTTTAGGGGAGAGGGGTGAAGTTTGCACTGAACCTGTCTGCCAGTATGTTGGCAATGTCTGTGGGTTCAGTGATTTTTGTATCATTTTGGACTAATTCTGAGCATATCTGGGAGTTTCCACCCAGGTTCCTAACATAGCTGAAAAAGGCCTTATGATTGTCCTTTGAATCCATGGCAATTTTTCTCTCAAAATTGGCCTTAGTTGATTTTATGAGTGCTGGTATTTTTTTACTAATAATGATCAGGGGTGACTTCCCTTTTATGGATTTTGTTCTATCATGTAATAGCTTTCTCCTCTTATTGTACAGTTTGTTAATGGCTGGGGTCCACCAGACTGGACGTTTGCCCTTTGTGGAAAGAGTCTTGGTTTTATTTGGGATTGCCGGATCCATGCAGTCCTGGAGGTGTTCATAGAAGGCATTTGTAAGGGCTTCCGCAGCTTGGGTTGTGGTTTCCACTGGCTCAGGGGCCTTGAAGGATACCACACCAGTCTTAAGTAGTGTGAAGTTTGCTTTAGAGAAGTTCTTCACTGTGGTCTTTTTTGTTTGGGGTGGGGGCGGGATGTGGATTTCCAGTGAGATTAGTTTATGATCAGATCTCACCAATGAGGGATATACTTCCGGTGTGGAGTATTTTGTCCCCATGTTTGTGATAATGAGATCTAGTATATTTTATCCTCTTGTGGGAACAGTGACTAGCTGTTCCATGGCATTTGAATTTATGAACTCCAGGAACCGTTGGGCTAGAAAGTTAGGGCTTGAGTAATGTTCCCAGTCTATATTTGGGTAGTTGAAGTCACCCAATATGATGGTGTTTGGAGATACATTTATACCCTCCAGTGTCTTCAGGAAGGCTGTGTGGGGTTCCTGAATTTGAGAGGGTGGCCTGTAGCATGCTACAATTTGTAGAGCAGTTTTGCCTATGGTTAGTTGCACCTGGATGGTTTCCGAAGCTTCGTGCGTTGCCACCAACCTGGAGGTGTGGGTATCCTTTATGAATATGGATACACCCCCTCCTTTTGTGTTGTGGTCCAGGTTTTGGGGCCGGAATGCATGATATGAGGTAAAACCTAATAGTGCCGGGGTGCTCTCAGAAGCCTTGAACCAGGTTTCAGTTACAGCACAGACATCGATGTTCTCCATACTGAGAAGGGCCTCGAGTGCGTGCATTTTGAGATTTAGACTTCTGGCATTGAGCAGCATTACCCTCAGTTTCTTCCCATTTTTGTTTTCTAGGGTGGTAGGTTTAGAATTTGAGCCTTGCCTAAAAAAGGCACTATGGGGGTGGCAAGAGCCTTAGCCAATATCCGAATCCCAGGGTGACAGGTGCAAGCCGTCCCTTGAAGCAGCGTGGCTTGTCAAGCATATCATCCCAGGCAGACAGACACTGGATCCCCTTTGAATGACACCAGACATTAAGCCAATTGTTAAAGCTGATCATCTTGTCTCTATATTGTGGCATCATTCTTGGTGAAGGAAGGATACTGCTCAGGGTCAGGGTCATACCTGCCTGGGCTACATAATCAGAGAGCTCCTCTATGTCTCTTTTCATGTAGTCCAGGGAGGTGCGTCTCAGGTCGTTCACACCAGCATGGACAATGACTGTGTCATATTTGTACTTGCCGTGGAGTGACCAGAGTGCTTGTGTTATGTGGTGGATTCTAGCACCCGATAGGCAGCTTACTGTGACCCTCTCCTTGTTCAGCCTGGTGAGTGGGACGTCAGTGTGTCTGACTATGGAGTCACCTATGACAAGTATGTTTGGTGTTGTATTTGGCCTTAAGGGCTGTGACTGCTTTGCACACTGCTTTTGTGGTTTATGTGTTGCTTGTGGGGTGTCTTGAGGTAGCAGTTGTTTGGGTGTCTGCTTTGGAGGACTCTGCTGTTTAGGTAAATTTTTACTCAGAGCCTCCGAGTATGTCTTTGTGTGTTTATGTGTTTGATTCAGTGGCGTGGTAGCATTATGTGAGGCTGGTTTTGTGGTGTGTGTAGTTGCCTTCTCCTCCTGTCTGGTCTTGCCAGTCCTGAGTTGAGAGAGTTCAGCCTCCAGTTTGGCTAAATAGCTGTATCTCTCACAAGTATTTGTGTTATGTGGGAGGAGGAGAGGGTTGTCTGTGTACATGAGGCAGTTATGACATTGCCGCAAGATTCCCACATTCACCAGCTGGACCGAGAGGAGATTGACAACTGACCTTTGGACATGCTAGAATAATATTGGGAATTCCTTAATAATTGAAAACAAGGGCCAGTGGGGAGTGAGGGTGTAATGCTTTTAATTTTTAGTGCTGACTTATATAATTGCTTTAGTGAGCAAGTGCCAGGTAACTTGAGTGCAATGTGTTCCAAGTAACTAAATGCAAAAACGACAAACAGTAACTTTCTTTCAAGTGAAACAAGGAACTAGTACAGTAAGCAATGCAGATATCACTAGTGATTCACAGAAGCTGAGAAGCCGCGTATTAGGTGGAATTAGCTTCCAGGGAAATAACAAGCAAACAAACAACAAGCATATAAACAAAGCTAGATTCAGCAGGCCTGGATCTAGTCTATGCTAGAGCAAACAAGGTGTACCAATTTCAGTAAGATACAGTTCAAATATTCAGGCACTATAAACCCTCAACCAGAAATTCCCAGCTCAGAAGGGCAGAGTCCAGCCTCTTCTCCCACAAGAGTGCAGACCACGAACCTTCTTAATGTAAAATAACTGGCCTGAAGCCCAAGTGCCTAAACCAGAACTAATACCCTTGGACACTGGGCTCTCAATCAGCAGTTCCCAACTTAGAAGGATGAAAGCTACCTGTCCTGCCACCACAGTGCTTGCCACAAATCTTCCTAATGTAAAACAACTGGTCCGAAGCCCAAGTGCTTAATCCAAAAGACTTAGAATGATAGCTACACTTTAATCAAGTTACAACCAAGCAGTAATAAATACAATTGAATACTTTAGAGAATGTCTGGATTAGTGCTCAAGTTACACAAACAAAGCTAGATCCAGCAGGCCCAAATCCAGTCTATGCCACAGCAAACAAGGCGCACCAACTTCGGTAAGAAGCAGTTCAGATATGCATGCACTATAAGCCTTCAACCAGAAATTCCCAGCTCAGAAGGGCAGAGTCCAGCCTCTCCTCTCACAAGAGTGCTGACCACGAACCCTCTTAATGTAAAATAACTGGCCTGAAAGCCCAAGTGCTTAAACCAGAATTAATACACTTTTAGAATAACAGACACTGAGCCCTCAATCAGCAGTTCCCAACCTAGAAGGATGTAAGCTACCTATTCTGCCACAACAGTGCAGACCACAAACCCTCTCAGTGCAAAACAACTGGTCCGAAGCCGAAGTGTTTAAACCAAAAGGCTTAGAATGAGTTACACCAAGCAGTAATAAATACAACTGAGTATTTTTAAGATGATGTAAAAGTAAAATGAAGTAGGTAGAAACACAAGTACAGTAAAAGCAGATAAAATTTTATTTTTTTTATTTTTTTTTTTTTATCTGAACAAGTGCTGAGATCAAAGAAACAGATTTGAGTGCTGAAACTAGAAAACTGGCTAGTTATAAGAAAAAAACAAGCTAGAAGGCTTCCCTCAAACACAGAAGGGCCTGGGGGCTCAGAAGCCTATAAATAGTCTATACCACTTAACAGGAAAGGCAGGAAATAAGCTTAATTTTTTTGTCTGTTTCCCAGATGCTCTCTTTGTACACAGTAGGAGTGTCTGAAATCAGAATATGATCTAACTGCACTCAGTTGAGTGAGCAAATGAGATGGGCCCAGAGGCAGGCTGAGGGGCAGGCAGTTTCAAGGCCACCAAGATTAACACCAAAACAAAAACAGGGAGGGTGGGTGGGAATAAATGAAGAGCAGAATAACTGCCACTTGAGTTAAATATTCCTTCAACACAGCTTAAATCAAATTAAATACTGTATTTTTTTTAAAAAAAGTGCAGATAAAGGTACTTAAATTCTCTTATACGTCCAGTTGAATATAACCAAGTTCTTAGCTGGCCAAAGCTGAGGTTTTTAAGCAATAAAAATTTCACAATGCACCACTTAAAAAGGCAAGGACAGGAAATCAAAGAATGTGGCTACCCCCACACCTGTAATTACTAGCAAATAACACGCTAGCTTCAGTTCAAGTTACTAAAGAGCAGAATAACTGCCACTTGAGTTAAATATTCCTTCAACACAGTTTAAATCAAATTAAATACTGTATTTTTTTAAAAAAAGTGCAGATAAAGGTACTTAAATTCTCTTATACGTCCAGTTGAATATAACCAAGTTCTTAGCTGGCCAAAGCTGAGGTTTTTAAGCAATAAAAATTTCACAATGCACCACTTAAAAAGGCAAGGACAGGAAATCAAAGAATGTGGCTACCCCACACCTGTAATTACTAGCAAATAACACACTAGCTTCAGTTCAAGTTACTAAAGAGCAGAATAACTGCCACTTGAGTTAAATATTCCTTCAACACAGTTTAAATCAAATTAAATACTGTATTTTTTTAAAAAAAGTGCAGATAAAGGTACTTAAATTCTCTTATACGTCCAGTTGAATATAACCAAGTTCTTAGCTGGCCAAAGCTGATGTTTTTAAGCAATAAAAATTTCACAATGCACCACTTAAAAAGGCAAGGACAGGAAATCAAAGAATGTGGCTACCCCCACACCTGTAATTACAAGCAAATAACACACTAGCTTCAGTTCAAGTTGCTAAAGAGCAGAATAATTGCCACTTGAGTTAAATATTCCTTCAACACAGTTTAAATCAAATTAAATACTGTATTTTTTTTTAAAAAGTGCAAATAAAGGTACTTAAATTCTCTTATACGTCCAGTTGAATATAACCAAGTTCTTAGCTGGCCAAAGCTGAGGTTTTTAAGCAATAAAAATTTCACCATGCACCACTTAAAAAGGCAAGGACAGGAAATCAAAGAATGTGGCTACCCCCACACCTGTAATTACTAGCAAATAACACACTAGCTTCAGTTCAAGTTACTAAAGAACAGAATAACTGCCACTTGAGTTAAATATTCCTTCAACACAGTTTAAATCAAATGAAATACTGTATTTTTTTTTTAAAAAGTGCAGATAAAGGTACTTAAATTCTCTTATACGTCCAGTTGAATATAACCAAGTTCTTAGCTGGCCAAAGCTGAGGTTTTTAAGCAATAAAAAGTTCACAATGCACCACTTAAAAAGGCAAGGACAGGAAATCAAAGAATGTGGCTACCCCCACACCTGTAATTACTAGCAAATAACACACTAGCTTCAGTTCAAGTTACTAAAGAGCAGAATAACTGCCACTTGAGTTAAATATACCTTCAACACAGTTTAAATCAAATTAAATACTGTATTTTTTTAAAAAAAGTGCAGATAAAGGTACTTAAATTCTCTTATACGTCCAGTTGAATATAACCAAGTTCTTAGCTGGCCAAAGCTGAGGTTTTTAAGCTGTTGTCCTGACACCTCTCTCAGGGGTGGAAGGTTTCAAATGTCACACCAAATTACATACAAATGCACAGCTGTTGCTGAGAAAGACATGGGCAGCTATGGGCCTCACCTACATCCTTCCTGCAAATCCCAAGCTTGTTTCCCTACTGTCTTACCCTCTTTGTGACCCCTTTTTCACCACTTTCCTGTCACCCCTTTTTCTTTTCTTTCAAAGAAAATAGCTTGTGTGCGCTTGTGTCTTGTGAGCTAACTGCCAGTGCAAGTAAGTGAGCTCTGCAAACGAGCGCAGACCTGGTTTTAAGTGCTTAAAAGTGCCTTTGGCACTTTTGATTGACAGGTCCTGTACTCATTTCGAAAGAAAAATAAATTCCCACTGCCAGTCTCGAACCCAGGACCTTGGTAATACTAGTCTGTATGACCTACCACTAAGCCATGACTCTCATACAAGAACATAGTGCTAAAATAAATATAACATGTAATAGTAGGAAGCAATATAAAGGCAATATAGGATGTGTACTACCCAAAGCATGTCAGGTAGATTTTTAATGCCCGAATTACTGGATTCCCATACTAGTTTAGTGTTAACAGAAACAGCCCTGCTAATTGTTAGCTTGTACATAATAATGTAAGGTAATGTACATATATGAAATTATTATATGTACACACATATATATATATATATATATATATATATATATATTAATACATATGAAATATAGTGGTAGGTGTCAGTATTCATACACACTCACTACAGGAAACAGTGAAGATAAATGCAGCAATCAGAATCTACAACACAGCCTGACTCCTGTGATACTTACTAACCCTTTCAACTGCATAAAGGTGCCTTCAGCACTTTGATTGACAGGTCCTGTACTCATTTCGAAAGAAAAATAAATTCCCACTGCCAGTCTCAAACCCAGGACCTTGGTAATACTAGTCTGTATGACCTACCACTAAGCCATGACTCTCATACAAGAACATAGTGCTAAAATAAATATAACATGTAATAGTAGGAAGCAATATAAAGGCAATATAGGATGTGTACTACCCAAAGCATGTCAGGTAGATTTTTAATGCCCGAATTACTTGATTCCCATACTAGTTTAGTGTTAACAGAAACAGCCCTACTAATTGTTAGCTTGTACATAATAATGTAAGGTAATGTACATATATGAAATTATTATATGTACACATATATATATATATATATATATATATATATATATATATATATATATATATATATTAATACATATGAAATATAGTGGTAGGTGTCAGTATTCATACACACTCACTACAGGAAACAGTGAAGATAAATGCAGCAACCAGAATCTGCAACACAGCCTGACTCCTGTGAGACTTACTAACCCTTTTAACTGCTTAAAGGTGCCTTCAGCACTTTGATTGATAGACCCTGTACTCAATTTGAAAGCAAAATAAAAGCATACTATTAGGCCCTACCACAAGACCATTGTAACACTAGTCTGTATGACCTACCACTAAGCCATGACTCTCATACAGGAATATAGTGCTAAAATAAGTAGAACATGTAATAGTAGGAATGAAGATAAAGGCAATATAGGATGTATACTACCCAAAGCATGTCAGGTAGACATTTACTGTCCTAATTACTGGATTCCCATACTAGTTTAGTGTTAACAGAAACAGCCCTGCTAATTGTTAGCTTGTACTTAATAATGTCAGCTAATGTACATATATGAAAGTATGTATATGTACACACATATATATATATATATATATATATATATATATATATATTAATACATATGAAATATAGTTGTAGGTGTCAGTATGCATACACACTCACTACAGGGAACAGGTGAGAGAAATGCAGCAACCTGAATTTACAACACAGCATGAATCATGAGAGACTTACTAACCTTCACACTCACAGAACACTGTCGACAGCATAGCAGTATGGTCCACGCCCTTACAATCTGAAAGGGCAATGCCTATCTCACATACCCTTTTATAGCACTGTCCTGAAATCACAGTGAGACATGCAATCAGTACACAACTGGCTGCATGCAATTAGCAAATGCTGCCTTACAATTGGTGCAGAGGCCATCGCATGGACCTATGCAGATACCTACAAAAGCATCCAGTACTAACACTACACACATGCAATACATTAATTGCATCAAACCGACGGAGAAAGAGAGAGAGAGAGAGAGAGAAAGAAAGAAAAAAAGCAATAAAGGCAGTGAAAAAAAAACTGCATCATCACAGCAGCAGCAGCAGCAAACAGCAAGTAGCAAGTAGCACCAGTGACACAGCAACAGCTGACACAAACACAGGTAATGCAAAGTAGCAGGTTAATACTGTGTTTACTGTGAAACCTCCAAATGTATCATAGTTCACTATCTATAGGTATGTCCATGAGATAGGTTGTGTGTACATAGTCCTGATATATATACATATGTAATATTGCTGTACATCTTCCATACTTAAAATTTCCATAGCTTAGAACACAAGGCCAGTTATGCATATGATGCAGTAGTTCCCAGGGTCAGTAGAGGTTCCTCCTCATTGGTGTGGGACCACTGTGTATGTATGGCACTGTTCAGGTACATATCCTGTAGTATGGCCAGGGTTTAATATCAGTCTGTAATGTGGTGCTATGTCCTCTAGGGGTGAATGTATCACACATCCAGGGATACCATTTTGTAACAGTGATGCTGTGTGTTCTGCAATATTGAGGGTGGCCCTCACCTGGACATGTGAGATGATAGGGAGGTTACATTCATCTGTGATAACTAATTCCACTTGTGTAGGAGAATGGGGGGGGGATACCTGCACCTAAACTGTCTGCAACGATGTTGCCAATATCTGTGCATTTGGTGAATGTGAAGCATCTTACCACTGCTGACCACAGATGCCTTGCCTTCATGTGAATCTGCTCTGTGCTGCAGTAGCCTCCTGCTATTGTTATACAATGTGCCTGTATATGTAGTCCACTGGACAGGATAAATAAGTGGTGTGCATACGGTCTGGGTTAGATATGTGTGTGCACATTACATGCACTATGTGGGATGTCTGTGGTAAGCTTTTGCAAAGGGGCCAGCAGTGTGTGTTGTGGCTTCCACTGGCCCAGTGGGCTGCATGGATAGCATCACAGTCCTAACTAGTGAATAACTGTGTAATTACATACATACATAGCAAGGTAGTGTACTGTGCTTGTGGTGTTGTTGGGATATGTATATCCAGGCTGAGTAATGTGTGTCCACATCACAGTGTTGGATGGCAACACACATACAGTATGTTGGGATGAACACCCAGAGTGTTTCAGAAGTGTTGCCTGTGCAGAAATATCTGGCCATTACCTGCGCATCCCCCACAACACACACACATGCAACATATGGCAGAAGTAGTATAGCAGTACACATAGGTTCATAGGTTCATACTAGGCTATTTGCCCTAGGGCATTGATAAGCCTAGCAGAATGTGTTTGTCTTTTGCCACCCAATTAAAATTTATGTTGCTATGCCCTTTTCCGAGGTTAGTATACTGTGTCTCTGTCTAACTGTGACATAGAAGTGATACCCAGGGTACAACTATGATCTCCATCCACTCATCCAGATTCCTATGGAAGAGAGTCAATGAGGGACTCTGCCTAACCTGTACTGTGAGTTCATTACAGAGTGAAGGGAGCCTCTGGGTTATGAATCTGTCCCTCCAGCATGTCCTATTTATTTCAGTGCTAAGGTGCAGGTCTCTTGAGCGTGTGGTTGTATGGGATTTTGATTTCCTGAGGTGCAGCATGTCCATTACTTCTGGATTGGACATGGCTGTATATGGCAGGCACAGACTGCCTCTGAACAGGCAGTATGCCACTGAGTCCAGCTGGAATTTCTTTAACTGGGCAGCATATGGCATCTGTTTGAGCCCTTTGATCCTCTTGATGAGGTACTGTTGGGGTTTTTCCAGTTGCTGTAGGTGTCTGGTTAGGTACATCCCAAAAGGGGCATTGTACTCAATTATAGGCCTGATGATGGATGAGTAAAGAGGCACGATGACCTCCCCTGATGTACATGTGAATCCCTTCATGATTAGCTGGGCTATATAACATGTTTTTCAATCCACTTTGGCCACGTGGTTGTCAAATGACAGATTGCTATCAAGTTTGTTCCCCAGGTCCCCAATTACGTCTTCTGTACTTAATGGCTTAACACCTATGTGGTACTGTGCCACCAATGTGGAGGTGTGGGTATCTTTGATGAATATTGATACTCCCCCTCCTTTTGTTGTTTGGTCCAAGTGTTGGGGCCGACAAGAATGGTAACAGGTATAACTTGGTAGTGCTGGTGTGCTCTTGGGAAACCTGAAACAGGTTTCTGTTACTGCACAGATATCGATGTCCATAATGCTAAGTAGAGTTTTGAGTGCATGTATCTTGAGGTTTAGACTTCTGGTGTTGAGTAGCATTACTCTTAGTTCCTCATCCTTTGTGATACGTATGGATGTGGGTTTGCCTTATGAGCCTAGCCTAATAAAGGCACTATGGGTGTAGCAAGAGCCTTTGCCAAAATCCAAAAGCCCAGGGGTGATAGGTGCAAGCTGTCCCTAGCAAAGCATTGTGGCTTGTACAGCATATCATCCCAAGCTGACAGGCATTGGATCACCTTTGAATGACACCAGTACTTCAGTCAATTGTTGAAAGTGATCATCTTGCCTTGATATTGTGGCATCATTCTTGGTGAGGGTAAGATGCTACTCAAGGTCAGGGTCATACTGTCTTGGGCTACATGCTCAGAGAGCTCCTTTCTGTCTATTTTCATGTAGTCCAGGGAGGTATGTGTCAGGTCATTCACACCAGCATGGACAATGAGTGAGTCATATTTGTACTTGCCTTGGAGTTACTTGAGTGCTTGTGTTATGTGGCGGGTCGTAGTGCCCGACAGGCTGCACACTGTGACCCTCTCCTCGTTCAGCCTGGTGAACGTGATGTCAGTATGCCTGATGATAGAGTCACCTATTGCAAGTGTATGAGGTGTGTTGTTTACTGTTAAGGGCTGTGAGTGTTCAGCACATTGGCTTTGTGAGATATGTGTTGCACGTGTTTGGTTTTGGGGTAGCGGTTGCTTGGGTGTCTGCTTTGGAGGTCTCTGCTGCTTAGGCAGATCTTTATTTTGAGCCTCCGAGTATGTTTTTGTGTGATTATGTGTTTGTTTTGCTGTCGTGGTAGGTCTATGTGAGACTGGAATTGTAGTGAGTGTGGTTTCCTTCTCCACCTGACTGGTTATGGCAGTATTTAGTAGAGAGACCCTAGCCCCCAGTTTGGTATATGGTTGCATCACTCACATGTGTTTGAATTTGTTGTTAGGAGGAGGGGGTAGTCTGTGTACATGAGGCTGTTATAACATTGCCTCTGGATTACCACACTCACCAGCTGGACTGGAGAGGAGATTGACAACTGACCTTTGGACATGCTAGAATACCATTGTGAATTCCGTAATAATTGAAAACAAGGTCCAGTGGGGAGTGAGGGTGTACTGATATTAATTTCTACTGCTGACTGATATAATAGCTTCAGTGAGCAAGTGCCAGGTAACTTAAGTGCAATGTGTTACAATTAAGTAAATGCAAAAACGACAAGCAGTCACTTTCTGTCAAGTGTAACAAGGAAATAAATACAGTAAGCGATGCAGATATCAGTAGTGATTCACAGAAGTGCTGAGAAGCTGTGTATTATGTGGAATTAGCATACCAGTGAAATAACAAGCTAACAAATAACAAGCATATAAACAAAGCTAGATTCAGGAGGCTTGGATGTAGTGTATGCTACAGCAAACAAGGTGTACCAATGTCAGTAAGATACAGTTCAAATATGCAGGCACTATAAACCTTAAACCAGAAGTTCCCAGCTATGAATGGCAGAGTACAGCCTATTCTCACACAAGAGTGCAGACCACAAACCTTGTTAATGTTAAATAACTGGCCTGAAGCCCAACTGCTTATACCAGAACTAATACACTTGGACACTGGGCTCTCAATCAGTAGTTCCCAACTTAGAAGGATGACAGCTACCTGTCCTGCCACCACAGTGCTTGCCACAAACCTTCCTAATGTAAAACAACTGGTCTGAAGGCCAAGTGCTTAATCCAAAAGACGTAGAATGATAGCTACACTTTAATCAAGTTACAACCAAGCAGTAATAACTACAATTTAATACTTTATGTATAGAATGTGTACCATATATTGCTGACATACTCTGCTGATATCCTGTTTGTGTACTTTTCCAGGGAGATATGGGTCCAAAAAGGAACCCTGCCTACTCTGCTGCAGAGGACGAAGTGATCCACCAGAGCCTGGTGCATGACTATGACATCCTGTTTTCACGCACCACCCAGAATCAGCAGGAGAGGTCTGCACTGTGGCAAAACCTTGTCAGCAGGATAAATGATGTTGGCATGCATGATAGGACATATGAGCAGGTGAGACATCACTGCAGTGATTTGATTAGAAATGTCCACCAGCGTGCTGCAGATATCCGCAGGCAACAGGTTGCCACAGGTGGGGGGGTGGCCACACATCCCCCCCTCACCAGACAGGAGGGGCTACTGCTAAGTGTCATGGATCCAGCCCCAGAACAACAACAGCATCAGACCTGCATCATGATGGAGGTTGGATCCACACAGCAGCAAGACACTGAGCATGCAGGTAAGATGCCATATGTACATATGACTGTTCTGTACACTGTTACTTCATGCATGCATAAGGTGTGCACGTGGTATGTATCTGTCATCATGATATGTAATTGTGCATGTGTGATACTGACATTATGAGCAGCTGATGTGTATAAGGGAACTGGTGTACTACTGTACTGTATCATATGCAAAACAAATGGCACACTTGTGCCCACTGACATTACTTTCTTCATATTTCCAGGTCCCTCCCATCTAGCAATGAGGCAGGCCATACATGCTGGTGAGTGTGTTTATCATTACCTGAAAAACAATTTATAATACTAGTAAGAGTAGTGTAACTCTGTAGTATACATGCTGGTGAGTGTGTTTAATAATACCTGCAATACTCAAGTTAATACTAGTAAGAGTAGTGTAACTCAGTACTGATGTGTGTGTGTACTGTGGGGTGTGCATGTGTGCAAGTGTGCCTGTGCCCATGTGTGCATGTGTGTGTGTGTCCATGAGTGCATGTGTCCATTTCTGAATGTGTGCATTTGTATTGAAGTGCATCACCGTAAAATATGTGTTGAGACTGTAACCTGTGTTCCCTGTTTTCCTCCCGTAGGTTCTGGTGCTGCTCTGGTGACCTGCAGCAGGGAACCTGAATCTTGTGCCCCAGGTACTGATGATGATGAAATGTCTATAATGGTGCAGGAAGGTGTGTCTGGGTCCGCCATTGGTCAGCCAATTGACAGTACACAGCTGTCAACCCCTTCAATGCGCACAGTCATCCTGCCGTTACATCCTTTGTCACCATTGTCCCTAGGCGATGGACAGTATGCATTGGGCATAGATCAGGGTAATGTGGTACCTGTGGTACATGCATCCCCACAAAGCAGCCATGAGCAGGGTCCTCCAATGGTACCACGCAGACAGTCGCCCATGGGTTCTCATGGGGGCATCTGTGACCGTACTGCCTCTGGCCAACGTGCCCAAGGAGGTATGTCAACCTCTACTATGTTTCGGACTGTTATGCAGGCACAGGCACGTATGGAAAGGTACACCAGACAGGGTCTGAGGGAGCTGAGAGCATGTCGCACAGCCATGACAGATGGCATGCGTGACATTGCAAATGCTATTCGTAATTTCACAGATGTCGTTGACAGACATTGTGGGGACATACAACAGCTGCTCCACAACCAGATGTCCATGGGCCAGGGCGATAGTGTGCGTTTGTGGCATCGACGTGGCCGTATGCCGGCAACAGCACCAGCTGGCAGTTGCTGCGGACGACAACAGGCCCACTCACGCACCTCAAGTGCCAGCAGCAACCCCAGCAATGCTGGGTCAGTGCTGTCATCAGGACGCCCCAGGAGACCACGTGCACGTGGCTCTGGACAGTCCCAACAGGGAACTGTGTCCAGTCAACACACACCCGCTTCAGATGACAGTACCCAGTCTGGGTTAGTACCGGATATGGTCCGTAGCACCCCTGCCAGGCACAGGTACCGTGTCCATGCCCACAGACACTGATCTGGATGACCTGACAGGTGCAGTCTGTGGCTGTCCACAAAACCCTGTACATGGCAGCCATTATGTGGGACTGTGTGCGTGCTTACACACATGCAGAAATTTAACACCTAGGGCAAACACATACACACACACACACTGCACCAACACTGGTCCACCCTGTACTGCTGCCCCTCACAAACACACATACACACACATGTCAATTGGTGTTACCAGTGGCTGGCTTGGGCATACCTAACCCACACCCTGTGCATATGATGACACTGTGCCACCTCCTGCATACTACAACATCAGTGCAGGAAAAGGTAAACATGTTGCTGATGCACAGGGTGACTACATAGATGTGTATAAGTAGTAACATGTTGGTAACTGTTCACTGTTCCACTATGATTGTGTGTATATCCCAGCATTCCTGCTGCAGTAACTGTATGAATGTCCTGAAATGTTATCTGCACCCATACTACTTACCAAAGTGTACCAGCTGCACACCATCACATGCTACCATTGACTATGGGAATGTGCATCATGTGCTGTATTGTAGATTCAGCTATATGTATCTGTTCTGTCACACATGCATTTACACACACCCTGCTACCCCCACACATGCACACGCTCACCTGCCATTTCCATTATTTATTACCCTACATGAGTAGCTGTCGACACATGACAGGTACACATTTGAAAAGTGCACTATTTGGATTACTACCGATTTCCTCTTCTCTACCTGTACTCACAGGGTGCAGGCAACCTCATTAGTTTAAAAGTGTAATGTGCATCAGGTACTGTGGTTCCCTGATTGCCACATCCAACATGTTTTCCATACGGAAATGCACACACAGAAACATCCCACATCCACACACTTGCCACATTCAGGTTTCAAAACACTATCTAGGTATATTCTGGTACATGTGCGTGTTACAGTAGCATGTAGCACTATACTGAGTACTGGCAGTTGTCTGTTGTCATGTTGTTTGTATAGGGTGCTGTCAACATCACTGTTTGTTAAGGGAAATGTGCACCCTGCAGTGCGTAGCCCCATTTGGCAAAAGCCACATCCCACCCCCAGCATTGTGCACACACACTAACCCCACTCACACTAAAACACATACTTTCCATTTGCAAGATTCAAACCCCTACCTAACTGTGTTATGACACTAGAGACAGACACATTAGCAGAGTGCGCTATTTGCATTAGTGGGAGAAATCCTTTCTAATGCTGTACTTAGAGGGTGCTGACATCATCTGTGTTTAGGAAGAGGGATGTGCACCCTGTAGTGTGTTCTCCCAGTTGGCAAAAGGCACTTTTCCCTCACAGCATTATGCACACACACAAACCCCACTCACACTAACTCACATACATTCCCTTTGCAGGATTCAAACCCCTACCTAACTATGTTATGACACTGGAGAAAGACGCATTAGCAGAGCGCGCTATACAAATTACTGGAGAGCTTTAATTCAGGTAATATAGTTATAGAGTGCTGACATCATCAGTGTTTCAAAGGGGAATCTGCATCCTGTAGTGTACTGTCACAGTTGCTAATAGGGGCATTTCCCACACACACATCGATGTGTTTGAGGTTTGCATATGTGGGGGATCCAGTACTCCAGTGTGATTAGTATATGGTTCGATTGCAACAATGAGGGATATACTTCAAGTGGTGAGCATTTTGTACTCATGTTTGTGATGATCAGGTCTAGTATATTTTCCCCTTGTGGGAATGTTGACTACCTGTTCCATAGCTAAAGAGTTTCTGAACTATGGGAACCCTAGAGCTTGGGTATTGTGGCTTGAGTAATGTTCACAGTCTATGTTTGGGTAGTTGACGTCACCCAGTATGATGGTGTTTGCAGAGAAATCTATACTCTCCTGTGTCATCATGAAGGCTGTGTGGGATTCCTGAGTTTGAGAGGGTGATGTAAGAGCTCCTCTGTGTCTCTTTCCATGTGGTCCAGGGAGGTACGTCTCAGGTTGTTCACACCAGCATGGACAATGACTGCCTCATACTTGTACTTGCTGTGGAGTGACCTGAGTGCTTGTGTTATGTGGCACATTCTATCACCCGACAGGTAGCTAAATGTGACCCTCACCTTGCTCAGTCTGGAGGGCGGACGTCAGTGTGTCTGACTATGGCATCACCTATTATAGGTGTGTCACACATTGTGTTTGGCCTTATGGGCTGTGCCTGTTAAGAACACTGACTTTGTGAGGTCTGTGTTGCTTGAGATATGTGTTCATGTGGGATGCAGCGTGTCTGGCCATGTCATTTCTGTCCGTGGTCTGGTAAGTATCACCTTTGGTGACATAGGTATTCATATGTCAGCTGGTGAGCATTTGCAGTGTTACCTACTGAAAGTGGTACAGCTTGTTTGTTGTACAATGGACTACATGCAGCCCTGCTTACAGTAGCTATGTTTGCATGCATGTTTCCTTGCAGTTACCCTGGAATACTGATCCGACCTGCCATGCAGAGTTACACAGCTTCTGTGGACTCCTAGTGACATCTGCATAGCTTACTATATGTATGTTCATGTCTCACTTGACAGAATGTCACTGTTTCTCCTGTGCACATGTACGTTGCCTGTGACACTTTGCATATGACTTACCTGGCATCTGTCCACGTGAGCAGTCATATATGCCACTGCAGGACTCTAAACCTGATGATGCACACACTCAAAACATTCCTCAGCATGGAGAACATCGCTATCTGTGCAGTAACAGATACCGGATTCAGGGCTACCAACAGCACTCCAGCACTACCAAGTTATACCTCATACCATGCTTTTCAGGCCCAAAACTTGCACAAAACCACAAAAGGAGGGGTGTATTGATATTCATCCAAGATACCCACACCTCCAGGTTGGTGGCAAAGCACCAAACATCAGAGACTATCCATATGCAAGTAACAATGGGTAAAACTGCCTTCCAGGTTATAGCCTGCTACAGACCACCCTCACAAACACAAGAACCGCACTTGGCCTTCCTGAAAACAGTTGGAAATATGTAGGTCTGTCCATACACCATTATATTGGGTGGGTTAAACTACCCAAACATAGACTGGGAGCATGACTGTAGCTCCAACACCCTAGCCCACAGATTACTGGAATTTATATACCAATATGCTATGGAACAACTTGTTACCACTCACACAAGAGGGAAAAACATACTGAACCTGATCATCACCAACATGGGGACTCTATGCTCCAGACCAGAAGTGTATCCCTCACTGGTAAGATCAGACCATAAACTAATCTCACTGGATATTCACATCCCAAGGCCACCCCCCTGCACAGAAGAATACAGTCAACAACTCATGTAAAGCATGTTCACACTCCTCATAAATGATGTGGAAACCTTCAAAGCCCCCAGGCCTGTTGAAAATATGGACCAGACTGCAGATACCTGTATAAAGGCATTCTATGGACACCTTCAGGAATGCATGGATCATGCAATCCCAAATAAAAGCAAGACCCAATCCTCCAAAGGCAGACGTCCTGTGTGGTGGACACCAGCCATAAACAAACTATACAATAGAAGGATGAAGCTACTAAATGATACAACAAACTCCCAAAATGTGAAGGCATCACAGATGAGTATTAGAAGAAAACTACAGGCACTCATAAGATTGTCTAAGGCCATCTTTGAGAGCAGATTCCACAAGACACTGAGGATAATCACAAGGCTTTCTGTAGTTATGTTAGGAACCTGGGTGGTAATTCCCAGATATGCTCAGAGGTAGTCCAAGATGTCACAAGAAATACCAAACACACAGACATTGCCAACATCCTAGTGGACAGGTTCACTGCTACCTCCCCCCCTCCACACCAAAAGGGCAAATATTTCTCCCAGCAGAGTGCTGCCCCTGACATCTCAGATGCTCAGGTAAGAGCTGCCCTCTCCAAAGCAATAAACACTGCATCAATGGGACCAGACAGTGTCCCAGGCTGTGTCCTACATGAACTCCAAGAAGAGCTACACCCAGACATAACACTACTGTTCAATCCCAGCCTTACTACACGATATGTGGCCAAAGAGTGGTGTACAGCAACAGTGGTCCCTCTACATTTAGGTGGTGCCTTAACGGATCCTGGACACTATCGCCCCATAAGTCTGAATAGCTTGGTCTGCAAAGCTATGGCAAGGATCATCATGAACCTCATAAATATAGATATTGGGGACCTACAGACACTTCATCATACACAGTTTGGCTTTGTTAATGGCAGATCCTGCCTCTCAAACCTGTTTGATTTCTTTGAAACAGTCACCAAGGCCACTGTCAATGGGGAAGGTGGTCTACACAGCCTACCTGGACCTTGCATAAGCCTTTGATACAATACCCCACTTGTGCATTCTAGGGAAGATCACCAGTGTACATATTAACCCCTATGTCACTACAGATATTGCACAGTGGCTCAAGGGCAGAACACACATGGTTAGAATTGCTGGAGCCATGTCAGCCTCAAAACCAGTTACAAGTGGTGTCCCACAAGGCTCAGCCCTGGGATCTGTCTTGTTCAGTATATATTTATCAGAGGTACAGGCCAACATGGAAGGACTGTGGCTGAGCAAGTCGCAGATGACTGCAAACTGGACGCCATAATCAACTCTCCAGCCAACACACGCATCCTCCAAAAGGGCCTCTTAGAAACAGACGACTTGTGCCACAGCCATGGCCTCAAGCTGAATGCCAAAAGTGTATAGTCATCCCTTTGGCAAAACAAAGTGACCACAAAGTACCACATATGTGTTAATCCATTAAGTGCAGACGAAGGAATTATGGACCTTGGGGTACACAAGTTGATAGCATTCTCTCATTTGACAACCACATGGCCAAAGTGGTTAGGAAAACATTTTATATAGGCCACCTCATCATGAAGGGATTCACATGTAGATCAGGTGGACATTGTGCCTCTTTACTCATCCCTCATCATGCCCATAATTGACTACAATGCCCCTGTCGGCATGCACCTTACCAGACACCTGCAGCAACTGGAAAGACCACAAAAGTACCTCAACAAGAGGATCAAAGGGCTCAAACAGATGCCACATACTGACTGGTTAAAGAAACAGCAGCTCTACTCAGTGGCATACTGCCTCTTCATAGGCAATCTGTGCCTGACATATAAAGCCATGTCAAACCCTGACTTAATGGTCATGCTGCACCTCAGAATATCCAGATCCCATCAAGCTACACGCTGGAAAGACTTGAACCTCAGGAGTGATATACATAGGACATGCTGGAGGGACACATTCATAACTCAGAGGCTCCCTTCACTCTGGAATATTATCCCAATAGAGGTTAGGCAGAGTCACTCAGTGACTGTCTTCAAGAGGAATATTAATGACTGGATGGGACATTGTAGGTTTACCCTGGGTATCACTTATGTGTCACTGTTAGACAGAGGCACAGTATACTAACCTTGGAAAAGGGCATAGCAAGATAGATTTACAATGCATGGTGAAAGCCACACACATTCTGGCTAGGTTTATAAATGCCCTAGGGCAGATAGCCTAGTATGAACCTATGAACCTATGTATCTTGTTCACCATTGGCCCTATGTGCTGTTAATCACCAATGCAATCTCAATACTATGGTAGCATGTGCAAAGGTCAGTTGTCAGTCACCTCTATGGTACAGTTGTGGAATATGTGAGTCATGTAGTAATGTCACAGCTGCCACATGTACACAGTCAACCCTATCCCCTACCCATGGATGTACAACACATGTATGAGATGGAAACACATAGCCAAACTGTGGACTAAGCACTCTGAACCCAGTACTGGCATAACCTGTCAGGTGGCATGAAATACTACAGTGACTGCAATACCAGTCTGATGTAGACCTACACTGACAGCAATACAAGCACGGAACACACAGGGCCATTCGTGGAGCCTAAGAATGGCATCCTGCCTGAGTGGCAGACACCTCTGCAGCTGGCACACAGGCATACGTTAGGCCTGAACACAGCACGCATAACACATAGCACACAAATCCTGTGTGCCAAACAAGCACAGTCTGTACAGCTATACAACACTACTGCTGCAGTTGTGTTAGGTACTTTTATTGTCCAGTACAGTGAGGTCATGCTCACCAGGCTGGACAAGGTGAAGGTCACAGTGATATGCTCATGGGGCACTATGGTCCACCACATAACACAAGCATACAGGTCAGTCAGATGCATGGACACATATGACTCAGTCATTGTCCATGCCACTACAGCTGATGTGTGATGTCCCTCACTGGAATACATGATAGGGAACATGGAAGGGCTCACTGAGCAAGTGGCACAGGCTGGTAGAACCCTGACCTTGGTTGGCATCATACCCTCACCAGGAATGCTGACATATTACTGAATGCTAATGAATTACTGTAGCTACAACACCCTAGCTGAAAGGTTCTTAGCATGCGGTCACTGCATTGCTATGGAACAACTTCTTACCACTCCCACAACAGGTGGAAACATGCAGCACCTCTTCATCAACAACATGTAGACTATATGCCCCAGACCAGGTGTGTATCCCTCACTACTAGGTTGATAGCATCTACATCTCACACTGTATATACACATCCCACATGCAGCACCTGCACAGAAGACCACAGTCATAATGTTACCCAGTGCAAATACCATGTATTCACATGTGGCAGGCATCACACATGGTAACTATTGAAGGTCACAGGTACATATGTGTATTTGGCACACACATACATCATGTGTGCATTGCCATAACTGGTTTAATCGATGTCATGCATTATTGTGAGAAACAACCCGCACACATGGGCATTCTGTGTGAGCAAAACACACGTGACATGTCTGGAATCAAAAGCCATAAATAATTGTGATATTGTTTAGAAAGGGGTATGTGCATCCTGTAGTGTGTTTTCCCAGTTGCCAAAAGGGATGTTTCTTTCATACACACTAACCCCCCTTCACACACACTTGCTGGATTCAAACCCCTACCTAACTATGTTATAACACTAGAGACAGACGCATTAGCAGAGCGCTATTCGCATTACTGGGAGATTTCTTTTCTCCTGATATACTTATAGGGTGCTGACATCATCGGTGTTTAGAAAGGGGAATGGGCATCCTGTGGTGTGTTTTCACAGTTGCCAAAAGGGATGTTCCTTTCATACACACTTACACACACACTAACCCCCCTTCACACACACTTGCTGGATTCAAACCCCTACCTAACTATGTTATGACACTAGAGACGGACGCATTAGCAGAGCGCTATTCGCATTACTGGGAGATTTCTTTTCTCCTGATATACTTATAGGGTGCTGACATCATCAGTGTTTAGAAAGGGGAATGGGCATCCTGTGGTGTGTTTTCACAGTTGCCAAAAGGGATGTTCCTTTCATACACACTTACACACACACACTAACCCCCCTTCACACACACTTGCTGGATTCAAACCCCTACCTAACTATGTTATGACACTAGAGACGGACGCATTAGCAGAGCACGCTATTCGGATTACTGGGAGATTTCTTTTCTCCTGATATACTTGTAGGGTGCTGACATCATCAGTGTTTAGAAAGGGGAATGAGCATCCTGTGGTGTGTTTTCCCAGTTGCTAAGAGGAACATTACCCTCACACAGACTTGCACACAGACCAACCACAATCACCCACACACACACACTCTGGATAAGCTGTCATTCCCTAGGGCAAACAGCCTAGTGTTGACCTCTACACCCATATGTTTAACTGTCAGATGCACATTATTTGGTGCTGATAGCAGTGTTTGCAGGTCTTTATTGCCATAACATTACCTGTTTGTATGAACAACTTGTGTATCTGTGGACGATGTTTGCATATGGGGACATCCACTATATCATGTATGTCTCTGTAGTCATTTAAGTGTGAGCACTGGTCAGATTGCTATAATGTTGTTGGTTACTGGAATAACACGTACATATACCAGATATATGTGGCAAAATGCTAAACTGATATTTGGACTAAGTGTGTGAGCATGCCCAGTTCAGCCTTCCCATGGCATGTTGTGTGAAAGATGTCTCATTTATCAAAGTGTGTGAGCATGCCCAGTGTGAGCTTTCCATATGTTGAACTCTGCAGCCCATCACATTTGTGGATGAGTGTGAACTTCAACAAATATCTCCTGTTTATGGTTGTGTGTTCTGTGTCATGTTGTGTAGTTACTGTCCAAATGCTTTTTGTGTGAACACAACAGGGATTATACTGTGCCTGCAGGTTTTGCATGGGATACTTTGCATACAATTGTCAACATCTGTTCATACTGACCTAACACTGTAGTACTGTATAGTGTAGTGGTTCAGTACTTTCACTGTGGTGGACAGTATCCTGGGCTTTAGTCCTATCACTGCTTTACATTTCCATAGTGAGCACAACAGCCTGGTTAGGGTCCAGTTGTGCACATCTGCACAAAGGCGGTGCCTCTACGGACCCTGGTAATTACCGCCCCATAAGCTTAACAAGTCTAGTCTGCAAAGCTATGCAGAGGATCATAATGGAGCTCATAAACAAAGATATAGGGGACATGCAGACATTGGACCCGTCCCAGTTTGGCTTTGTCAAGGGCAGATCATGCCTTTTGAACTTGGTCGACTTCTTCAAAACAGTCACTAAGGCCATTGATGAGGGAAAGGCAGTCCATACAGCCTACCTTGACCTTGCAAAGGCTTTCACACAATACCCCACTCGGTATTGTAGAAAAACCTACCAACTTAAATGTAAACCCATATGTCACAAGATGGGTTGCAAACTGGCTTAAGGACAGGACCCACAGGGTTAGAGTTGCTGGCGCTATGTCAGACTCCAAGCCGGTCACAAGTGGTGTCCCACAGGGCTCGGTCCTTGGCACCCTATTGTTCGGCATCTACTTCTCAGAAGTACAGGCCAACATGGGAGGACTTTGGCTGACAAAGTTTGCAGATGACTGCAAACTGGGCGCCATAGTGGAAAGTGCATCAGACACGGATATCCTTCAGAAGGGACTCACGGAAACTGATAGCTGGTGCCAGAGCCATGGCCTGAAGTTAAATGCCAAAACATGTATAGTCATACCCTTCGGGAAAAGCAAGGTAACCCCAAGCTACCATATAGGTGGCAATCCTCTAAGCACAGAAGAGGTTATCAGGGACCTGGGGACCCAGGTTGACAGTGGCCTTTCTTTTGACACTCACGTTGCTAAAGTGGTTAGAAAGACCTTCTACATTGCCCACCTGATCATGAAGGGATTCACATCCAGATCTAGTGAGGTCATTGTTCCCTGTACTCTTCACTTATCAGACCAATGATCGAGTACAATGCCCCATTCGGGATGTATCTCACCCGACATCTGCAGCAATTGGAGAGACCCCAAAAGTCCCTCACCAAAAGGATAAAGGGACTCCAACATCTGTCATATGCTGCCAGATTGAAGAAACTCCAGCTCTATTCAGTCGCATACCGTCTGCTCAGAGGTGACATGTGCCTGACATACAAGGCCATGTCCAACCAGGAATTAATGGACATGCTCCACCTCAATAACTCCAAATCCACCAGAACCACTAGGGCAAGTGACTTAAACCTTAGCAGGGATATAAGTAGGACATGCTGGAGGGATAGATTTATCACTCAGAGACTCCTATGCTGTGGAATAGAATCCCGGTCCATGTGAGGCAGAGCACCTCGCTGGCTCTGTTCAAGAGGAATCTTGACCTGTGGATGGGAGATCATAGGTTTACCCCTGGTATCGTCTCTGTGTCACTGCTGGACAGAGGCACAACAAACTAATGGGCACAGTATTGTTTCCATATAAGGGGTGGCGTAAGCCACAAAACTCTGGGCTAGGCTTATAAATGCCTTAGGGCAGATAGCCTAGTATAAACCTATGAACCTATGAACCTATCTGACCATGTTGCATTATGTTCAGATATTAACTACTTACAACAGCCTCGTCCAACATCAGTAGTGTATTCCACAACATAGGCGTACATTGGCAAACACTACCGATGTGCCCTAGGCCATTTCTAATGCTAGTCAGAGAGTGTGTTTGTCCTTCGACACATTGTAAGTGTAGTTTGCCATGACATATGTCATGTTTAGTATACTGTGCCTCTGTCTACCCGTGACATAACAGTGATACCCAGGGTAAACCTACCATCTCCCATCCACTCATTAAGATTCCTGTTGAGGAGAATCAACGAGTGACTCTATGGATAACCTGTACTGGTAGTTTACTCATGCGTGGGGTGGCTTCTGTGTTATGGATAATGCAGTACAGCTTGTCCTATGTATGTCAGTGCTGGGGTTCAGGTCCCTCATGTGCATAGCTCACTGCCATTCAGATTGTACAAGGTGCAGCATGTTCATTGATTCCAGCTTGGACATGGCTTTCTACATCAGGCACAGCTTGCGTCTGGGTGGCCAGCATGGCAGTGTGTGGAGTTGCACTCTGTTTAATCAGGCAACACATTACATCTGTTCAAGCTCTTTGATACTCCTGGCGGGGTACTGTTGTGGACTTTACAGTTGATGGAGGTGTCTGCTGAGGTACACCACACAGGGGCTGTTGTAGTCAATTGTAATGCTGATGAAGGATAACTGCAGAATCACAATGACCTCCCTTATGTAGATGTCATAAACTTCATGATTAGGTTGGTATATGGATTGTTTCTGTTAACACTACAGCCACATGTTTGTCCAATGCAGGATATCTATCACCTTGTGTACCCAGGTCTGTCATTACATGTTAAGTATGTAATGGGTTAACACCTATGTGGTAATTGGTGGTCACTTACTGTATATCCACAGAGGTTGACTATACAGTTTTCTCCATTTAACATGCTGACATGGCTATGGCACCAGTTGTCTGTTTCTATGTGGCCCTTTTGTGGGATGCTTGTGTCAGCTGGAGTGTCAGATATGTTGGGCGGTTTGTAGTCCTCTGCAAACATGTTCAGGCACAGTCCTTACATGTTGGCCTGTACCTATGGGGCATATATACCAGACGGGAAGGTCCCAGGACCAAGCTTTGTGGGATACCTGTTATATGTGGTTTGTAGTCTGACATGGCTGCAGCATGTCTGACCATGTCAGTTCTGTCGTTGGTCTGGTTTGCAACCCCTCTAGTGACATAGGGGTGTATATATAAGCTGGTGAGCATATCTATATTGAACACGTAGGGTATTGTATGGAAGGCTTTGCAAGGTCCAGCTACACTGTGTGGACCACATTGCCCTCATCAGTGACCTCAATTACTGTTTCAACTGAGTCACACATGTTTAGGGGCAGGGTCTGCACTTAATAAACCCACACTGGGTAGGGTCGGGTGTCAATAGATCCCCAATATCTGTATGTCTGCGGTACATGCTGATCCTTTCCATAGCTGTGCAGACCAAGCTTCTCAGGATTCTGTGGTGGTTGATTTTAGTATCCATTCAGGCGACACCTTTCTTGAGAATGACCACTGTTGTTGTACACTCCTCTTTGGGCACATATCCTGTGGTAAGGCTGACATAATGTCAGGGAGGCAGCAGTCTGCTGGGAAAGATATTTTGCATTATGAGGGGGGTTTGCACTGCACCTGTCAGGATGTATGTTGGCAATACGTGTGTGTGTTTGGTATGTTGTTTGTAATATTTGTGTGATCCAGAGCATATCTGGGAATTCACAACACGCTCCCTACCATCAGTTGCAGCAGCCTTGGGGTTATCCTTAGTGTCCTGTACAATTTGTATCATAATAGGTTCATAGGTTCATACTAGGCTATCCACCCTAGGGCATTTGTAAGCTTAGCCACAGTGTGTGTGGCTTTTGCCACCCCTTGCTATGTGAATATTATGGCCATTTATGATTTACTTAGCTGTGCCTCTGTCTGGACATGACACAGTAAAGACCCCCAGTGTACATCTACAATTATCCATCCATTTTGCAAACTTCCTGTTGAAGAGTGTCAGTGAGGGGCTCTGCCTAACATGTAGTGGTATTCTGTTCCAGGGTGTGGAGAGACTCAGGGTTAGGTATCTGTCCCTCCAGCACATCCTATTTGATTATGTGTTGAGGTTGACATCTCTGACTCACACAGCTCCGATGGCTTTGAGTTTTCTGGGGTGGAGCATGTCCATTACTTCTGTGTTGGACATGGACTTGTACAACAGACATACAATGCCTCTGTGTAGGCAGTATGTGACTGCATTCAGCTGTGGTGTCTACAGCCAGGCAGCATATGAGATATATTTGAGACCCTTTCTGACTCTTGGTGAGGTACCTTTGAGGTCTTTCTAACTGCTGCAGGTGCCAGGTAATGTACATCCCAAATGAGGCATTGTACTACAATATGGTCTGATAAGGGAACAGTATAGGGGCACAATGACCTTTGTTGACGTAGATGTGAATCCTTTCATGATACAGTGTCCAATATAGACAGTCTTCCTAGCCAAATTGGCGATGTGACTGTCACATAACAGGTTACTGTCCACTTGTGTCACTAGGTCCCTGATTACTCCTTCCACACATAATGGTTTACCACCTATGTGGTAATTTGTGTGTACCTTGTTTTGTATTTGGTGGTACATTCATACTGTCCACTGTCTTCAGGACAGTGGGGTGGGGTTCCTGTGTGTGAGAGTGTGGTCTGTAGCATGCTACAGACTGTACAGCAGTCTTGCCTATGGTTAGTTGCACATGGGTGGACTGCAATGACATAAGCATTGTCAGTTAACTGGACGTATAGGTGTCTGTGCTGAATATGGATACTCACCCTCCTTTTATGTTTTGTTCCAGGTTTTGTGGCCATAACACATGATATGTGGTATTACCTGGTAGTGCTGGTGTGCTGTCACGAGGCTTGCAGCAGGTTTCTATCACTGGACAGACATCAATGTTCTCCATACTGGGAGGGCCTCAGGAGCATGCATATTGAGGTTTACACATCTGGCATTGATCAGCATTACCCTTCTGTTTCTTTCCAGTTTTGTTTTCTATGGTGGTGGGTTAGTCTTTTCGGCCTTGCCTACAAAAGGATCTCTGTAGGTTGCAAAAGCCTTAGGCAATATCCAGACGCTCATGGGTAACAGGTGCAAGCCATCCCTGGAACAGCAGCATGTCTCACTATGGAGTCACCTATTACAACTGTATCAGGCATGTTGTTTCTCCTTCTGTCCTGTGACTGTTTGGCACACCAGCTTTGTGTACTATGTGTTACATGTGCTATGTCTGGAGGTTGTTTTATTGGGTGTCTGCTTTGGAGGCTTGTGTTGGTGTTGTGTGTTTGTAATTAGGGCCTCTGGGAATGTTTTTGTGTTTATGTGTTTGGTTTACAGTCGTTGTAGGTCTATGTGGGACTGGGTTTGTGGTGTATGTGGTTACCTTGTCCTCCTGACTAGTTTTGACAGTACTGATTTGGGGTGCTCAGGCTCGGTTTGGCTACCTGGTTGCGTCTATCACATATATTTGTATTTATTGGGGTGAGTTGTTGTTGTGTGTGTACTTGGGACAGGTGTCACATTGCCACTGGATTCACAGATTCTACTTGTTTTGCCTGGCCTTAGTGGATTGTATGTGTGGACACATTTTATTGCCATACTAGTGATCACTGATTACTTCACTTTTATGTTTGATCTATCATGTGGTAGCTTCCTCATTCTCTTCAATGGTTTAGTAATTGCTGGAGTCCAGCATGCCAGATGCCTGGGTGTATGGCATTGTGTCTTGTTGTTATTTGTGATTGCAGACTCCAAGCACTCTTGGCTGTGTTCATGGTATGCCTGTATGACATGTTCTGCAGTGTGTCCCATATTCTGGACTTGCACAGGGCCTTTCATGGATTCCACATTGGTTTGTAGGGGTGCAAGCTATGCTTTATACATGTGTTTCACTGTGGTATTCTGGCCAGGGACTGGGGTCGGGATGTGTAACTACAGTGTGATTACTCTATGGTCTGGTCTTACCAGTGAGGGATACACTTCTCATCTTGACATCCAGTACACATATTTCTGATTATCACATCCAGTATGCTTACCCTCTTGTGGAAGTGTTACATTTTGCATGTCCATTTTGTTTGATGGATTCTGGGAAATTGTCTACAAATGTGTCGGTGCTAGTATAATACAAAGAGTATAGTGACAAACGTCTCAAAAGCTGACTTCACACTTCTTCAGACTGAGATGGTATCCTTTAAGCCCACTGGGCCAGTGGAAACCACAACACACAATGGTGACTCCTTCACAGACGCTTTCTACGGACATCTCCAAGAAAGCATGGACCATGCAATCACAAATAAAACCAAGACCTTCTCTACCAAAGGAAAGTGGCCTGTCTGGTGGACCCCAGCCATAAACAAACTGTATAACAACTGAAGGATACTAATGCAAGACAGAGCTACATCTCCTAAAGGGAAGGCAGCTGTGATCAGCACTAGTAAAAAGCTACATTCTCTCATAAGGACATCCAAGGTCAACTTTGAGACAAAAATCACCAAAGACAATTAAGATAACCACAATGCCTTCTTCAGTTATGTCAGAAACCAGGGTGGGAACCCTCAGATATGCTCAGAGTTGGTACACAACAACATATATTTCAGTGACCTGACAGATATTGGCAACATTCTGGCAGACAGGTTCAGTGCAATTTTCCCCCTCCCTCACCCCCAAAAGAAGATAGTTATCACAGCTGAATGTAACCTCACTGTCATCTCAGATGTCCATGTGAGAGCCGCACTCAGCAAAGACAAGAACACAGCATCAATGGGACCTGATGGTATCCCCAGTTGCGTGCTATGTGAACTCCAGAAGGAGCTAAACCCGTATATACAAATGCTATTTAACCTTAGCCTTGCTACAGGATATGTACCTGAACACTGGCGTACAGCAACAGTGGTCCCACTCCACAAAGGAGATGCCTCCACAGACCCTGGGAACTACCACCACACAAGCTTAACCAGCCTTGTCTGCAAAGCTATGGAAAGAGTCATTATGGAGCTCTTAAACAGAGACATTGGTGACCTACAGACCCTTGATCCCACCCAGTTCAGCTTTGTACAGGGCAGATCCTGCCTTTTGCACCTAGTTGACTATTTTGAAACTGTCAGTAGGGCCATTGATGAGGGCTAAGCGGTCCACACAGCCTACCTGCACTTGGCTAAGGCCTTTGACACAATACCCCACTCAGGCATCATAGACAAGCTCAACAGCTGAAATATAAAACCATATGTCACAGGATAGGTTGCAAAATGGCTAAGAAACAGAACCCATAAAGTCGACATTGCAGGTGCCTTGTCAGATTCAAAGCCAGTCACAAGTGGTGTCCCACAAGGATCTGTCCTGGGACCCCTCTTATTTGGCATTTACTTTTCAGATGTGAAAGCAAACATAGGAGGGTTGTGGCTGACAAAGTTTGCAGATGACTGCAACCTAGGCACCATAGTGAATACATCAGCCGGCACACACATCCTACAGAATGCCCTCACAAAGACAGATAGCTGGTGCCGGAATCATGGCCTGAAACTGAATGCAACTGATGTGTAGTCATCCCCTTTGGGAGGAACAAAGTACCCACAAATCAATACATAGACAGCAACCCACTGAGTACAGAAAACAAATCAGACACCTGGGGACCCATGTAGATAGTGACCTCTCGTTTGACACCCATGTTGCCAAAGTGGTTAGAAAGACTTTCTATCTTGCCCACCTTATCATGAAGGGTTTTCCATCCAGATCAAAGGAGGTCATTGTACCCCTATACTTCTCCCTTATCAGGCCCATGATTGAATACAAAGCCCCATTTGGTATGTACCTCACCCAGCACTTGCAACAGCTGGAGAGACCCCAAAAGTACCTTACCAAGAGGATCAAGGGTCTACAACACATGTCATATGCTTCCAGACTAAAGGAAATCCAGCTTTATTCAGTAGCATACCGCCTACTTACAGGTGACCTATGCCTGACATACAAGACCATGTCCAATCAGGATTTGGTGGACATGCTCCACTGCAAGCAATCCAAATCCACCAGAACCATGAGAGCTAAAGATTTGAACCTCAGCACATACATGTATAGGACATGCTGGAGGGACAGAGTCATAACTCAGAGGCTTCTCACACTCTAGCAAAGAATCCAAGTTCATGTTAGACAGAGTCCCTCACTGACTCTCTTCAAGAGAAATCTGGACAAGTGGATGTGAGATTGTAGGTTTACCCCAGGGTCCTCCCTGTGTCACTACTAGACAGAGGCACAGTCAAGTTATTCGATTAAGTAAGGGGGTCATAATGTGTCACTACTAAGTCAGAGGCACAATATTCGGAATCTATTCTGTACACTTATTACCACTATAAGGGTGGCAATAGCCACATCACTATGGCTAGGCTTATAAATGCACTAGGGCAGATAGCCTAGTAGTAAACTATGAAACTATGAAACTATGGTGTATGTGTAGGTATTGTCAGTCAAGCAATATAATGTGGTTTGGGGGGCTTGATATCTTCCTGTATTCCAACATAGGCCTGGTGCAGTTCCTGCTATTAGGACAGTGGTCTGCAGCAAGCTATATAGTAGTAGGCAGTTTTAGCCATTGGTATTTGACCATGGCTAATCCATGTTGCTTCTTGTTGTGGTACCAACATGGGATGTGGTTATCCATGACATTTATTGCTAGTCACCCTCGTTTTGTAGCTTGTTCCATGTTTTGCAGCTGTACATCACTGTATGAGGTGTGACCTGGTAGTGTTAGGGTGCTGATGTGGGCTTTGACCCAGTTTTCTATTACAGCACTGATATCTACATTCTCTATACTGTGTGTGTTTACACTGCACGCATCTTGCTGTTTATACTTCTGGCATTGGGTAGCATTACATCTAGGTTCCTATCCCTTGTGGTACCTATGAAGGTGGGTTTGTGTTTTTGTGGTTTATGATTGGTGAGGGTGGATGTTAGTCAGGGTCCTCAGGTGTGCATATGGTACATGGTGTTACATTACTTAACACATGGCATTCATGCCTCAGGTGGTGCTGCAGGGCTGCCTCTGTCGGATGCACATACTACACTCCCTGTACATGTTTGGAAGCAGGTTGTGTCATGTTAGGCGTCCCTGTTACTATATGAGTGAGTCGGAGGGGTATCAGTCCCAGTGTTCCTACTGAGCCAGTGTATGTGCTATGCGTTGCCTCTTTGCCAAGGCCAGGGCATACTGGGCATGCCTCCTTCTGCCTACTGGGGCAAGGTCAGGTTGTTCCTCCTCCGAGTCACCCTCTGCCTGTGGTGGCCTTGGCAATGGTGGGGTATGTTTGGCCCAGCCCTATGCTGGTCCTGCTGCAGCTGTTTCCGCAGGATCATATTATGTAGCATAGCACATATCATGATCATTTGGGTACATGTAGTTGGTGTGTACTGCAAGGCTCCACCAGATGTGTCCAGACACCGGAACCGTGACTTGAGCAGCCCAAACACACGCTCTATGACATTACGTGTTTGTGCGTGTGCCTCATTATGGCGTTCCTGTTCGGTGTGTGTGCATTTCTGATGGGTGTCATCAGCCACGGCTCAAGTGCATAACCTGCATCCCCCACTAGGTGTCCGTGTGGGAAGTCCCCACTGGCAAATGATTGGTACAGCTGCGTCAGATGCCAGATGTGGGAATCGTGGTAGCTCCCAGGGCAGCCAGCACACACATTCATTATTATGCCCTGGGCATCACACACGACCTGGCAGTTGATGGAGGGAATCCCTTGCGGTTAATATAGGCTCTACCCGCTCACCGGCTGGTGCTTTGATGCGTATGTGCGTGCAGTCTATTGCACCCAGTACCTCAGGGTATCCCGCTATTTGCTGGAAGAGACGCATATTGCTGGCCAATACCTCACGGGCATTGGGGAAATATACATGATCACCGACATGTGCTGACATGGCATCCAGGAACTGGTGCAGTACCCTGGAGGCTGATGCCTGTGATATCCCCATCATATCACCAGTTGGTCTCTGGAAGGTACCTGTTGCTAGTATTCTTAGGCCAACACATACCTTGGTTTCCACTGGGATGGGTTCCCCTCTGTTGGTTCTGTGTGTGAGACGTGGCCTGCACAGCTCAACAATTTGCTGCAGAAGGTCTCTGTCCACTCTGTAGCTCTACTATCTCCAGCTCATGTAACCCATGGTAGGTGACCCTGGGCCTGTATACTCTCCTCCTTCTCCTCACTCTGGGTTGTCTGTCAGCATCTGCATTGTCACCACCCTCAGCAATTCGCCTATGCCTGATTATAACAGCTATGGCAGCCCCTAGCATTTCTGCTCTGAGTTCAGCTTTTTTCAGTTTTCAATTCTGATAGCTTACTCCTTTCTTGCAGTATCTCTTGAGAGAAACACCCTGCACTGCTGTTTGCAGTGTTTTAAGTGCTGGGTTGGGCTTCTAGTCTGCCTGTGTAATTGCCTGCTTCCAATTGTTTCCACCAATTAACTCCAGCAGTATCCTCTGGCAGCTTCCTTGTATTCTGGTTGTTTCCTGTTTCCTCTCTGTTTCCTCAGGGGGAGCAATGTGCACACCAGCTTAAGCACGCTCACAGTTACTTAAACGCGCGCACACATCCTTACACGGTGTGGACTTGGCTGATTCATGGTAAAACACGCGTACATTGCCTTACACACGTGCACGCCCACGCAAACCATTGTAAATGGTTTGCAACATGCTCCCACATGTTGAACCTGCCTTACACGCGCGCATGCACGTATATCAAGAAAGTTTGAGTGTAGGGATAGTGTGCACCCTCTATTTCTTGACTTTCCTAGTGTTCTGTTGGGACACACCTCTCTCCCTGATGTCTGTCTGTCATCTGTCACGTTACACTGCCCTCCAATGTGATACATTTATTTCTATCATTCCCCCCGTGATGTCACCTACCTCTTACTCTATTCCTCCCCCTTCTGTAACTCTTACACTACTCAGAAAGTGCTCATTACCTATGTGGCAGTGTGATTCAGTATTGTAACCCTCATTTACATAGGATTGCCTAGTAATGCTTAGTTACATCTCTTACACTGAGCTTCCCCCCCTTGGCAACCACTACACGGTGGCCATATTGTTTTTGGTCTGCTAGTCCCTGCATTGTCATTCCATGTAATACATAAAACCCACAATTGTGGGCTTATAAGCTTCGGTTTTCACTTTTAGGCAGCGCACCCCATTTGCGCGGGTGTGCTGCAGTTAAACATCAAAATCCCCCGAAAAAAAAAAAAGTTATTTTAAATAATTTTGCAACACTTTTTAATGCCAATGGCCACATATTTGGCCATTGGCATGCTAGATAACACATATGCACCCTTTATTTGGAGCTGACATAGCTCCTTTGTCAATTTTGCAGAAATGTACTCAGTTGTCAGCTGAGTACATTTCTGCAGCTAAAACGTCCATTACACGGACTGCTTTGGGCTTCCTGGATCGCTCAAATACCTCATTTGCATATCTTTCAGCTGCAAATGAGGTATTGAGCATTTCCACGCCCAGTCCGTGTAAGAGACGTTTTAGCTGTCTCTTACACGGAGGTTTGGGCTGTTCCTGGATCGGGAGGCTTACACGGAGGCTTACACTACTCTTAAACTCTGTGTAAGCCTTCGTGAATCCTGCCCATGGTTAGTCGGCAAAGGGGGTAAGAATGTGTGCCCCCCTGCTTCTTTATATACCACATGACCATGGTGTTGTCTGTCTATCAGTAGTTGCCCCGGATGAATTAGGTCCTTGAAGGCTGTCAGGGCATTTTGAACAGCTAGCATCTCCTTTTGATTGATATGTAGATGCATTTGGTTTGAGGACCATGTGCCCTGAATGCATCTTCCTGCCATGTGGGCCCCCCAGGCATAATCTGAAGCATCCGTTGTTAGTATCTGCCTGACTGGGGGTAATGTGAATGGCTGTCCCTTGTTCTGGTGACAAGCCTTCACCCACCATTGAAACTCCTGTTGCAGGCAGGGAATGAGAGTAATTGTTTACAGGCTGTGGCAATGTTGAGTCCAAACACTTTTTAGGTACCATTGAAGTTTCCTCATATGCAGTCTTGCATATGGAATTAGTAGGATGCAGGATGCCATGAAGCCCAAAGCCTGCAGAATTTTTCTTGCAGATAACTGGGCCTTTGTTGCCAACATTTTGAAATAGGTAGTCAGTTGCCTTTGTTTGTCTGGCGTGAGATAAGCCATCTGGGCAGTTGTATTTAAGCTTGCACCCAGGAATATTATCACTTGAGAGGGTACTAGTTTTGATTTATTTTCATTTACTGTATACCCTAGGCATGTTAGATGTCTTTTCACAAATGCCAGATGCTGTAGAAGTATGTCCTTGTTCTCTGCTTGAATTAGACAGTCGTCCAAGTAAGGATATATTTGGATTCCTCTGTCTGCGGAATGCAATTACTGGTGCCAGGCACTTTGAAAAGACCCTGGGCGCAGTAGATAAGCCAAAGGTCAGTGCAGAGAATTGGCAATGCATTGAGTCAGCCTTGAATCTGAGGTATCTTCTGCATGTTTGTCCGATTGGGACATGCAGGTATGCCTCTTTTAGGTCTAAAGTCACAAGCCAAGCATTCTTGCCCAGCATGGGCAGAAGCTGCTGCAAAGTCAACATTTTGAATTTTGGTATATCCAGGAATGTGTTCAAAATAGATAGGTCCAGTATTGGTCTCCAGGCCTTGTCCTTTCTGGGTACCAAGAACAGTCTTGAGTAAAATCCTTGTCCCTGCTCTGGTACTTGTTGAATGGCCCCCATGCCCATGAGGGATGAGACTTGTTTTTGCGCCTCTGGCCAGCCGTTTGCCTTTGACAGGGTATGGAAGTGGAACTTGTAGCCTTGTGACACTATTTAGAACCCACAGGTCCTGGGTAATAATGTGCCAATTTTGTGAAAAGTGCTCATTTTCCCCCTAAGGGTGATGCCAGGACTTAAGTGCTTGGTGCCGGCAGGGGGGAGTCATTGGGACTGTTTCCTGTACGGTTGTGATTTGTCTTCTCCAACTTTGGAGGTAGAAGCACCACATTGCTTTGACCTGTATGAACCTTGTGCCTGGGATCTGCCCCTTTGAGGTCTGACACAGGAAAGGACCAATTCTTTGTAGGCCAGTGTCTACTAAACCTAGGGGGCTGTATTGTAAAAAATCTTTGACAGTTTGCATAGATTTAGCTTTGTCCTCCATTTTCTTTAACACCTCTTCTGCCTTAACATCAAAGTATCATGCTGTAAAGGTGCAGCTAATAATCTTACTTTAACATGATCAGGCAGATTTTGTTCCTTTAACCAAGCATGCCTTCTAATTACTGAACCCGTAACTGCGGCCCTGCAGGAGGCCTTCAAAGAATCAAAACCACATTGCAAAGTATGCTTTCCAACTTGTTCAGCTGCATGCAATAAATCATGCATTTCCTTGTTTTCTGCACATTCAGAGTTTAACAACAGTTTCTGTTTAAGCAATGCCATGACATGTTGCTGATATATGAGCATATGAAACTGACAGTTTAAGGCCCTTATAGCCAAGATAGCAGATGTGTAAACTTTTTTTCCCATCTATCCAGTGCCCTAGAATCCCTGTCAGAGGTGGTAGGGTTTTTTGCAGTGGAAGCCTTAACCCCTTTGGGACCCTGTGAAATAGTTTCTGGGTCTGCAGCAGGGTTTTTAAAAAGGAATTTGAGAGTCAGGAACCCTGTAATATTGGTCAGGCTTAACAGGAGCCAGAGGTAAGGAGTCAGGGATCAGACTAGACTCCGAACACACATCTACAGTGTCTAACACAGGTGGAATGGCCAGAGGCCTGTGTTGAGGTAGTAAAAGGAAATCCCAGAGCCTTTTAGATTCTGAAAAATCTTGGCTCTCAGTGGAAATGCTCCCTCATGGTATGCAAGGTTTCCCCAAAGGAATAGTCCTCTGGAGGAGAAGCTGAATGTATAGATTCTTCAGCATCAGAATCCTCACAGGGGGGAAGAGAATATTCCTGATCAGAAGAAATAGAAACCTTATCTGAAGATTCACAGTCAGTCTCTTGCTTAGGCCTCTTATCTGGAGGGGGATGGGAACCCCTGATCAAGGTAATCAAGTCTTCGGCCATTTTGAGCATCTGTTTTTTGGGCATAGAGGCATGTCCATATGGCTCGAGTTTTTCTTTGCTTTATAAGGTGCTTTAGTCTTTGCCTTTGAAGCTGAAGTCAGTTTTATGTAAAGATGTTTAGGTCTGAATACACCCTCAGAAGCCAGTGCCTGCTCAGCGGCTCCAGACCCATCTGAGGGAATAGTGTCAGAGGCTCCAATACCTTGAGTTTCCAGTGGCATAGCAGACTCCATGTGGGAGTCGGTTGCGGCCTGCGACTCTAAAGTAGTGGGCATCAGGGGCTGCGAAAGCACCTCAGTGAGAACAGGCGACTGGCTTAGGAGAAGCATTGTCATCGATTTTGTACCTCGGTTGTTTATCTCTCTCCTTTTCTTTGTGTTTTTTGTGAACTCCGGTAGTCGGATGGCTATCTGACTACATTTCTTGATAATTTAACCGGCGTCTAAAGTAGTTTAAAGCAAAATCATACAGACGCTTAATAGTGCGTTGGTTAAATTTAGCACAAAACAGACAACCAGAAACATTGCGATCAGGGCCTAGGCAAGGAATACAATGAAAATCCTTATGAGGTATTTGCTTTCCACAAGAAATGCAATTAACTTTTTCTGACATCGGTCTGGAGCAAGAAAAACGTTTCCTCAATGGGGTACTTAGCTTTATAGAAGACTTCGGGTCTGAAACTAATGAAAATTTCAAGAGTCTGCTGACCAGCACTTGCAAACTGCTTCCGCTTTGGGCACCGTACAGCGTCGGTTGCTTCTTTTATACCCCGACGTCAGGGAAAGGGAGACAGCGGCCAACACAGGACTCAAGACTTTTGAATTCAGGCCGACTGAGGGCAACCTGCCAGCAGGATTACCCAAATGTAATGACTGCAACAGTGAAACACGAAGAACATCAGGGCTTTCCATATTCCACAAAGAAAAAAACAAGTAAATGTTCAAAATTGAGGAATAACCAGCCTTCAAAGAAAAAAACAAGTGTTTTGCAAAGAAACCTTTTCCAACTCCTATTTGCATTTTGGGAGTGCACACCCTCAACCAAAAAAAAACATATTTAAAGGGCAACTAATCAGAGCTAACAGGATGACCTCGATGGATCAGGATTTTGATGAGGAATGTGAATTTTTGGAAGGTTTTATTGAAAGGGGCTACCTTGTTGATTTACTGAAAGACATTAAATCTGAAATCAAGAGTTCACGTGCAGAAAAATATTTCCCACTCTTAGTTAAGGGTACTTTGATTATTGGAACCAGTGCATCAGTCCGGGTGGTGACCAATACAATAAGGCACTTATTGAATGTAATTCAAATTCTCAGAAAGTAGAAGAGATTCCGAGGAGAGAATGCAACAGATTCACCACTTTTACAGACTTGAATGGTTTGGCTAAAGAAGAACCCTCAAATACCTTTGTTCTGCACCTGTATCCTCTCTCTCACTGCTTCACATTCTTTCACTCTTGACCCTGCCAAACCACCCGTCTATTATAGTTTACTGCTACAAACCTGTACATCTTCATAGATTACAGTTAATTACACTAAATGCACATATATATCGGTTACAAACCTACCTGCTGTTTCCCCAGCTCACAGATTGTTTTTTTTGTGCCTCACTACTCTTTTGTGTCTTCCCGCTCTGTTCGCCCTCCGGGCTCACTCCGCTCCCCTCCCTGCCCCCAAATCCCACCCGCCCCTAGTACCTCTACATATATACCCTCATAGACACACCCGTCTTCTAACCACCTATCATATCTTGCACTTCTCTCCAACTCCTTCTAATATTGTCTCCTCCCTCCCCCACCTATCTACCTAACCTACTCTCTGACATTATTGCCTCTATCCAATTATTCCAATTCTATTACAGCATCTCCTATCATGTCTAATACAGACCTTTGCTACTACTAACTCTCCTAACTACTCTCACCTCTGCCCATCTTTTAACCTCCTACGAACTACCCCCTCCCTTTACACTTACAATCCCATTCAAACAAACCCTGGCAACTCCCCTACCTCTATCTATAAGCGATGTTAATGCCACCTACAAGACCTCCTACCTTCAAACAAAATATCACAGACTCTCTCACATTAAATACCTTATTCATAGCCTTAAAAAACATGTTAATTACCACTGTAAACCTCCTCAATTTTACAACCCTATATTAATGTCCTCATTAATTGATGGACATCCACCCCAATCCTGGCCCTAACCCATCCCCACAATCCTCTAATAGCCACATATTCAAAACAAAGACAACACCATCGACCAAACCCCCCAAATCACTATCTATTGCCCAACTAAATATACGTAGAATTTGTAACAAAATACCACTAATTCATGCTCTTCTAGATGTTCAACAGTTTGATATTCTCTAACTGAAACCTGGCTTAAACCTACAATAAAGGATAATGAAATGATCCCCCCAGGCTACAACATCCTTAGACAAGACCGCTTAAACAAAAAAGGTGGTGGGGTTGCAGTCCTCTATAAAACCGGACTACAAATAAGTAAAGCAAATCTTAACCTTCCATCTGACATAAATGTCGAAATAATTATTTCAAAACTTCACCTCAACCCTCACAAAACAATTAATATTATCTGTACCTATCTTCCCCCAGGTAAAAATCCTGTTATATTAGAAGACCTGTTAAATTGGCTTTCACTAAATCTCCTACAAGAAACAATAATTTTAGGAGACCTTAATATTGACTGGAACTTATGTAAACATGCCAACCCAACCACCCTCATTAACCTACATGGCTGCTCTCAAATCATTAACTCCCCAACAAGAATAAACAAACTTAATAATAAAGAAACTATACTTGACTGGATATTAACAAATAGTCCACAGCAAAAATATACAACAGGAACTCTCCCAGATGACCTCAGTGACCACTCCCTAACATATATTATCAGGCATAAAACAAATGTTGCTATCCCTATCCAAGTCAGAACATGCCGTAGCAATAAATCTTTTGACCCCAATCTGTTTCATAATGAACTTATGCAAGTTAACTGGTCACCTCTGAAATCTCTCCCTATAGATGAAGCTGTTACTTTAATGATACTTTTCTAGATATCCTTTAACATCATGCCCCAATGCGTTCTATACGTATGAAACCTAAAACAGCCCAATGGCTCTCAAAAGAAACTAAAACAACTAATCCTTAACAGGAAGAAAGCCTGGGCCAAATGGCGAACCACAAAAAACATAACTGATCACATCACTTTTAAACAAAGAAATGTGACAAAAAAGCCATTCTACAAGATAAAAAGAACTTTTATACACAGCTTCAACATTCATCCCTTAACCAACCACATAAATGTTGGTCCGCTATTAACATGCTGTTATCGCCGGGCAAAGTTGCCACACCAAATCCACTAGGCTCTAACCCTGACTACCCACTACAAACAGCTAATGCCTTTAATACCTTCTTTACTTCAGCCATATTAAAGCTAGCTAAACAACAAAGCCCAGATACCTCCAAACTACAAACCCTAATCTCCCCTCCCCCTCCATTTCACCTAAACCCATACCGACCTCTTGCATATTGTCCTTGCTTCAAAAACTGAAGCCCACGACCCCCTCAGCTGACAAATTACCAGCAGAATACCTCCAAGTAGGTGCAAAAGCTGTAGCCTACCCCATCTCTATACTGATCAACAGGACCTTAAAAGAAAGTACTATTCCATCACTCTGGAAAATCTCTTATATTATCCCTCTATTCAAAGGAGGTGACTCTACTGAGTATTCCAACTTCCGCCCTATAGCACTACCATCTCCTCTTGCAAAAATAATGGAGAAATGCATCCACAAACAGTTACTTAATCACCTACTAAGCCACAACCTCCTGGCTAATTGTCAACATGGGTTTCAACCATTCCATAGTACTAGCACAGCCTTACTATCCTTTATCGACTATTAACAAAAACCGCAACAATAATACTTCTTCTGCATTCTTCGTAGACCTGTCTAAAGCCTTTGACATGGTCAATCACGAACTTCTCCTCTATCGTTTAAAGTCCCTCTCTCTAGACAGTCTTGCCTTAAGCTGGTTCGTATCCTATCTGGATAACTGTAAAAAGGCAGTTCTCTGGGATAACCATCTCTGTGATCTCCTCCCAACTTCTATAGGGGTCCCTCAGGGCTCTATCTTAGGTCCACTACTATTCTCCATTTTTATAAATGACCTTCATCTAGCCACTCCTCAATTAACTTGCATTCAATATGCAGATGACACGACCATTATTTGCTCAGCCTCAACACAGACTGAGCTGCACACACACACACAAAATACCTTCACGACTATAGAGCAATGGTTCTCTAATCATTGTCTCCTCAACCCCAAGAAAACCAAACTCCTGCTCTTTGCACCCACTCACATGTCCCCCTCTATTAACTTCACACTTACATCCAATAATGGTACCCTCATCTCCCCAGACCAAACCACTAAACTCTTGGGTATTACTATTGACAATCAACTAAAATTTGACACTCATATCAACTCTACAATAAAAGCTACCAACAGAAAACTTGGTTCTTTATAGAATCAAATCTTTCCTAACTCCCAAAGCTAAAACTACCATAGCTAGAACCCACTTAATCTCTACCCTACTATATGCTTCCCCCATTTACACTAACCTTTCTAAGTATAACCTCAACAAACTAGCTTCACCATACAACAATATTACTAGATTTGCTACAGCTTCTCCTTATAGGACTCATCATTGTCTTAATCTTAAAAAACTAGGCTGGCTAGAATTACCCTACCTAATACAATCTTACCAACTTACTATTGCCCATAAAGCCCTTTATCACCCTGAAAACACTCCTATGCTCTCCTCTCTCATACAACCCTACAAAAATCTGAAGAACCTACGCTCTTCTAACAAGATACTGATTCAAACTTTCCTATCAAATAACTCAGCAGGTGACTCCACATTCTCCAACTCAGTTGGCAAAATATGGAACCAACTACCTCAAGACCTCACTACCATAACTTCACTCCCATTATTTAAAGCTAAACTAAAACTCTTCCTTTCCAACCACTGGCTATGCTCTTGTAACAACCCTGACTAACCATTTTTTTCCTTACTGCCATCTGATTCTTTCATCCCCTTACTTCTTTTTCTCAATTCCAGCTCACTAGAATATCCTCTTCATAAGTGTCTGTGACTCTTTCTTTAAATAGATATATATCTAATTTTTTTTCGTCAACTTCTTTCAATGCTGCTATAGAGTATCCTAGTTGTTTATTCGAATTTTTGTTCCCTGCTAAGCCTCATATTGAACTCTAATGCATTTACAACTTGCAGCAGGTTAATTTGTTTCTATAGTATTGTATATTTTTGTATTTCTGCATTTTGGTTTATTTTTAACTTGTTTTAGTAGTATGTAGCGGAGCTTTTCTCCCCGGGCCTCCACTGAAAATGGACATGTATCCAGTTGGACTAGCCCGGTTAACAAATGTAAAATAAAAATAAAATGAAAACTATTTTTAAATGGGGGAAGAACATAAAAGAACCTTTTGAAGGTTGTAAGTTGGATATGAGAGGAATTAATGTTAAGAAAGGAACATACAGGTGTGCAGCATGCTCACAATGTGCCTACATTACAAACACTGATAATATACCAATTCCTAGTAGGAATAAGGTTATCTATGGAACTAGTTATTGTAATTGCAAGACTAGTGGTTTGGTATACTTAGTGATCTGTGGGCTCTGCACAGCCTTTCATGTGGGCAAGACTGAACAAAAATTAGAAAAAAGTATTTACGACCATTTGTAAGACATTAGGACAAGGAATGACAAGAATGCTTTGTACATAGTTTGAGGTGTGAACATGCAAGTTTTTCTTTGTTCTTGAGACTGTTTTTCCTGATGATAAAGGGGGCCATGGAAAACCAGACTTAAATACAGTGAGCTATTTTGGCAGGTGACCTTGGACGCTGCTAAAGCCCCTGGTTTAAATGAGAATATTTCTATTGCCCCATTATTAAAACTAAGGGCTTCTAAACTATAGACCCCCTTTGTTCCGATCTTCCTATTTTGAGTGTTAATTTCATGGTGTGCTTTTACAATAGTTTAGAATAATTCTGGAACGATCATGCAATGTGAGCCTACACAACTTTTTCCTTAATTTTGGAATTAAGGGTGCACTTTCTATTTTAACCACTGGATGGAGACATTGTGCTATGGTTTTAAGTATATTTTTATATATTCTTGCACATAAACATTTTATATATACATACAATTGTTATGATGCAGTTTTTAATGTTTTTACTGAAAGTTTTGTTAGTCAATATTTTAATATACAAGCAAGCTTTTAAAAAGTGGGTTTGGCTAGTTTGTGTGAGAACAAGGTTTTAAACAGCAGTACTAAGCAACAATTAGCAATCTGTTTTTCACTCTAAGCATTTTATTAGTGGATTTTTAATTACTGCTTGCATAAATTGAGAGAGGGAACACAGGAAGCTTATCTTATGAAGTTTTTTTTACAGACAAACATATGTGCCATTGTGAATGTTAACGTCTTCTGTGTGAAACTGAGCATTTTTATTTCCTTTCGTTTCACTGGGATGCTTCCTACAGCCTTGGACTTTTTGTTCTTTAGCATCTACAGTGCTGTCCTGACTAGGAATACACAGGGCTACTGGGATTATCCCTGCATCCTAGGCTACCTCACTTGCATGGTTAGCCTGTACAAAGTACGAGTGTCTCTCTTCTTATGTATGTTTTTCATAACGGTGGTACAGTCAATCTGATCACCAAAAGGTCCATCAGTGATGTGTGTCTGAATACCCCAATAGATTACCCCATCTCCATTTATGTTTATATGCTTAATCATCTGCTGGTCCAAAGTCTCTTGGATCCTCAGGTCTCCTACATAGGCTCCTCAAGCAGTGCCACTGGAGTCTGCTGTTAGCACATGGGATTCAATGGGAGCAGTGCAGTACTTGTTGAGGGAGTGGAGATGCTATTACTTGCTCCTGAAGTACCACTGAAGTTTTCACATGTAGAGCCTAGCCAAAGGGACTATTAAAATGCAGGATGCCATGCATTTCAGTAGGCTGAAAAACTTCTGGTCGAAACTGCTGTGGTGACTTCCAATCTCGCTGAAATACTGAGAAGGGACAGGATATTGTCTGGAGATGCACCTTCTGCTTTCCTTATTCCAAAAATATCACTCGTCTCACTGGAATAGGTTGCTATTTATTTCTGTTGGTTTAAGAATGCCATAAACTGTTTTCAGAGGGTAGGGCTAATCTGTAAGGCACTCCATCTCTGACAGGAAAGTGGACTGAATCAGGCAGTTGTACTAACAAAATGAGTGTCTTTTGTACAACAAATGGCAATTGAGAGAAGACAGCAGACAAGCCAAAGGACAAGGGAAAACTGAAAACAGGCACTCCTTCCCATGAATCTTTGGAACTGCCCGTCACGCTGAGTTATGGGGTTATGTAGGCAGGCACCCTTAGTGGTAGCATTTTTTTTTGCAGACTCATTTTGAATTTTGCAACTAAGAAATCTGTTGAGTCTTGATGGGTCCAGAAAAAAACAAGGGGCATTTTTACTGAAACTAGGAAAAGTCCAAAATAGAATCCTGCTTACTCTTTCGGGCACCATTTCTATAGACCCCTTTGCCACGACACTGTCCACTTGAGGCATTAGGGGTCTGTGGGTGTTGCTAGGAAAAGGGCATAATACTTGGAAATGTGTGTTCTTAAACTATAGGTTGAAGCCTGGCCTTATCTGTAGAACTTGTCCAGAGTTTTCCAGATGGTATGTAAATACAGGCCTTTCCTACTTTCTCTAGAAAAAATAGAAAGGGGCCGGAGTGGAACTTTGGGGTGAGGTGCTGCATAGTCACAGCGGTGACTCAAGGGTGTCTTCGGCCAGAGGCCATTCCCAACTTCTCTGGGGGCTATGGAAAGAATATCTTTAATGGACTGTACTGTTCACCTTTTCAACAGAGCACTCAAAATTGCTCCTTATTCAAATGGGATATAAAGCAGCCTCCTGCTGTCATGCGCTGGAAGCAGGTGATCCCCAAGTCAAGCATGTCTCAGTAAAACAAACCCCTGTGGCAAGTCCCCTGCTTAATGAACTAGTGCACAACAGCCACATTTTATGTAGTGCCTGGCATCCTGGGAACAGAGACTGCACAACTCCTGAATATTTTTTTTTTTTTTTTTAATTAAAAGAAACACCATTATTGAATCACTTGTGGCACAGGCAAATTTACATTTGTACAAAAGTAATCAAATTCTATTAACAAACATACTTCACATATTTCTATACATCATATAACCTAAGCAATATTATATAAATTATTCATGATCCTTTTTTAAAACAAGGACATCTTTATTAAACCATTACTTACATTAGCAATCATACATTTATATAAATGAAAATGAACACGACAATCCTAGTTGCCTTTAAAATCACAAATCATATAGACACTTACAAACATTATACATCACTTATATTCTACCCATTTTCAGTCAAACATTACATAGTTCATTTAAGTCCTGCCTTCTTTTAAACCTCATTTCTCCCTTGTATCATTCCCACAATTCCCATTTTGTTTCCTGTGGGGTTTGCTCCTACCCTTTTCTAAAGATCTCAATTCCAGTTGTTTTCTCAGTTACTATATTCACTACTTTTAATATACTTTGTTTAGATTTTTGATTCTGCTGTTTTGGCAGCCACCATAAATTACACTTGTGTACACTTACCATAAATGTAGCTGTTCAAGTGTATTCACTGTTACAGTCATTACATTTGGGTTATCTGCTTGCAGGTAGCCCTCAGTTGGCCTGATTAACAAAGTCTTGGGTCCTGCATCAGTTGCTGTCCCTTCTTCCATGACGTCAGGTCGTCAGGGGTACAAAACATGTAGCTGACGCCATTACATCAGTTTTTCTTGCCCCAGATGTCAGGTTCCCCCCTAATGGGAAGCAATTAAATATAAAAGTACAAAGATATACCCCCCAACCAAAAAAGCAAATACACCAAAAAAGCTTTTAAGCATAGTAAAGGAAAACAAGTATAGCCAAAAGAAGTTAGGGGGCTGGAGGGAGGGTAACCAGGACTGCAACAGTGAATACACTTAACATCTACATTTATGGTAAGTGTACACAACTGTATTATGTTCTCAGTGTTTCACTGTTGCAGTCATTACATTTTGGTAGATTCCCAAAGCTATGGTTGGGAGGAGGAATTCAGATAGCATTAAGGCCAGCTATAAGGCCCTGCAAGACTATAGTGGCAAAGCCAGCTCTGGATTTAGAGAAAACTGGCAAATGATAATGCTTGGTGAAAGTATGTACAGAACTCCAGGTAGCAGCTTCTAGGATGTCCCTGGTAGGGATGCTTCTGAGAAAGGCTGTAGAGGTAGATGCAGCCCTGGTGGAGTGAGGTCCGATCCCCTGGAGGATAGGTTTTCCATGGTGCTTATAGCAGAAATTAACGCAATGGCTTATCCATTTAGAAATGGTTTGCTTTGAAATAGCCTTCCCCTCTGTCCCTGCAGCAAATGCCACCAGCAGCAGTTCAGATTTCCTTTGAGGTTTAGTCCTGTCCAAGTAGAATCTAAGTTGTCTGCCTTGTAAAGCATCTCAGTTAAGTATTGTAAAATCTGAGGTAAATTGGGCGTTGCTGTGCTCATCCCTTGAGACTGGTTCCAGGCACAGAATATTTTCCATTTTTCAGCTTAAGATTTTCTAGTACTAGGCCTCATTGCCTCTAACATGATATCCATCACAGGTTTGCTGAGGTATGGTAAAGGAGAGATTAAGTAATTAGCCAGGCTGCAAGGTTCAGTATTAGAAGATGAGGGTGCAAAATCTGGTTCTCCTGCCCAGACAGCAGGGAAGGAGTCTGAGGCAGGTGCCATGGAGACAGTGACACACTGCGCAGGAGGGGGTACCAGTGTTGGCGCGGCCAGTTTGCTGCAATCAAAATCATCCTTGGTTTGTCCTGTTTGATTTTTAGTAGTACTTTGGAGAGCAGAGGCAGAGGGGGGGGGGCATAGACTGATAGGTTTTTCCAGCTGGAGGACAGAGTATCCACTTTCCAGGCTTGTTTGTGGGGAGTCCTTGTGCAAAATGTGTCTAATTGGTAGTTCTGGGGAGAGGCAAACAGGTCTATATCTGGGCTCCCCCGTTTGCTTGTCAACATGTTGAAAATCCTTGGTTCCAGTTTCCACTCGTGTGGGTCCATGAGGTTTCTGCTTAGTCAGTCTGCCAGTGTATTTAATTTTCCTGGCAGGAATTGAGCTACTAGGTGCACTTTGTAGCTCAAGGCTGTGTTCCACAATGCCATGGCTAGTCTGCAGAGGGGGTGAGAATGTGTACCCCCGTTTGTTTATGTACCACATAACAGTGGTGCTGTCAAGTCTGTACCATTAGTTGTCCTTGAAGGCTGTCAGAGCATTCTGTACAGCTAACATTTCTTTTTGATTGATATACAGGTGCATTTGACTTGGGTTCCATTTGCCCTGAATGCACTTCCCTGCCAGGTGAGCCCCCCCCATGCACAGTCTGATGCGTCTGTTAGGGTTTGGGCGGCAGGGGGTGGTGTGAAAGGTAGTCCCTTGTTTTGGTGGCAGGCCTCTGCCCACCAAAGGAACTCTAGGCGTAGGCAAGGTATGATAGGAATCATCGTTTCTAGGTGCTGAGAATGTTGACACCATAGGCTTTTTAGATACCACTGTAGTTTCCTCATATGCAGTCTTGCATATGGAAATAGAAGAACGCAGGAGATTATGAACCCCAATGCTTCCAGTATTTGTCTTGCTGATAGCAGGGTTTTTGTGGCCACTTGTTTAAAGTAGGTTGTCAAACAAATTTGTTTCTCTGGCGTGAGGTAAGCCATCTGGGAAATTGTATTCAAGCTTGCTCCCAGGAATATATGTTGACAGGGTACCAGGTGTGATTTCTTTTCGTTTATGGTGTATCCCAGACAAGTTAGAACCCGTTGTACAAAGGCCAGATGATTCAAAAGCATGTCCTAGCTTTCTGCCTGAATCAGACAATCGTCCAGGTATGGATACATTTCTTTGCCTGCAAAATGCAACAACTAGAGCTAGGCACTTTGTGAATACCCTGGGTGCAGTAGATAAGCCAAAGGGCAGTGCACAGAACTGATAGTGCATGTAACCTGCTTTAAAGCATAGGCATCTTCTGCAAGATTACCAGATTGGGATTTGCAGGTATGCTTCTTTTAAATCTAGTGTTGCCAACCAGGCATCTTTGTCTAGCATAGGATGTAATTGAAGAGTCAGCATCTTGAATTTTGGAATCTCCAAAAAGGTATTTAAAGTAGACAGGTCCAGGATAGGACTCCATGAATTGTCTTTTCTGGGTACCAGAGTAGAAACCTTGTCCCTTTTCCTCTTCTGGTACCAGTTGAATAGCCCCCATTACATCCAAGTGATGTCTCCATGTGCATCTGCAGTTTCCTCCTACTACGCCTCCAGGCGTCAAATAATGCTTGTTCATATTTGCATTAATAATTCCAAAACCATGCTACATACAAGGTATCAGAATGTTTTATCTTGAAGCATACATGATGGCAAACAGTTGTATTGATATTTGACCTATGTCAATGACTATTTGTTAGAACTGTAAGGTGATAATTTTTTAAAGGCTGAAGTCACGCCCACTGGGAGTTAAAGGTACACACTCAAAAGAGCTGTTCTGGAGGGAATGAGTTGAGGAAAAGTACTTGTTTTTGGGCCTCTGCCCACTGATTTGGGGGTAGGTCTGGCCACCCGCTTGGTGTTGGCAACGTGTGGAAGTGAAATATGTATCCTGGGACACTATTAAAAAATAAAAACACAGATGTCGAGAACAAAAACCTTTATATAACAGCAAAAGCAATTTATATAAAGGTTTTTGTTCTCGACATCTGTGTTTTTATTGGATATATCTTGAACTTTTACAGTTTGGATTTTTACACTATATTAAAAATTCATTTGTCTAGGGTAATGAGTTCCCAATTCTTTGCATGAAGAGCAATCGTTCCCCCCAAAGGGCAGTCAGTTGATAAGTGCTTGGAAATTTTAAAAGGAAGTCATTGAGACAGTTTACCATGGGGGGGGTCTTATTCCCAGATTTCGAAGTGGAAGCCCCCACTGCTTAGTTTTGTGTGCCCCCTGGGACTGAAACCTAGGGTTTTAGCTGTGTCTGGGTTTGGCTTGAGAAGACCTGGAATGGGCTGGAAAGGACCAATTCTTGGTGGGCCAGTGCCTACTAAATCTAGGAGGCTAAACTTGTAAAAAAATCTTTAACAGTTTGCATAGATTTATCTTATCTTCTATCTTTATAAGAACTTCCTCAGCCTTGTTGTCAAACAGGCGGCCCTGATTTAAAGGAGCATCCAACAATTTAGCTTTAACATGATCAGGCAAAGATTGCTCCTTAAGCCAAGCATGCCTTCTGAGCACAGACCCAGTAACAGCAGCCCTGCAAGAGGCCTCTAATGAATCAAAACCACATCACAAAGTATGTTTTCAAACTTGATCGGCAGAATGCATTAAATCCTGTAATTCTTTATTTTCCACAGAGTCAGGAATCATCATTTTCTGTTTAAACAGTCCAATAACATGTTGCTGATACTTTAACATATGAAACTGGCAGTTTGAAGCCCTAATGGCCAAGGTTGCAGAAGTGTAAACCTTCTTACCCCATCTATCCAGCGCCCTAGAGTCTATCAGAAGGGTAGGAATTTTAGCAGTAGAAGCCTTAATGCTCTTGGGTCCCTGTGAAATAGACTCTGGATCTGCAATAGGATTTTTAAAAAGGAACTTGAGGGACTCTGGGACCCTGTTGTATCAGTCAGGTTTTCTGGGAGCAAGAGGCAGGGAATCCGGGGCCAAACTAGATTCCGAAAAAGCATCAATGTCTAGTACAGGAGGAATAGCTAAAGACCTATGCTGAGGTAGGAGAAGGAAATCCCTAAGCCTCTTTTCTGAATCATAAAAATCCTGGCTTTCCCAGTGGAAATGCTCCCTTAAAGTATGTAAGGCTCCCCCAAAAGAAAAATCCTCAGGAGGGGAAGCAGAGGGAATGCAGTCCTCTGCATCAGAATCTTCATAAGTAGATAAGGGCAAATCCAGATAATCAGACAAATCAGAAATAGAATCCTGATCAGAAGATTCATAATCAACTTCAGTCCTAGGCCTCTTAGGAGGGGGGGGGGGGGGGGTTGGCTACCCCTGAGTTTTTTTTTAAACAAAGTTAGTAGCATTTCTGATTAATTGTATGTTAATTAGGTTGAGCTGCTTATTGGATGAAGGAGTTTAAAATAAGACGAGATGGTTGGTAACATCAGTCTGATGAAGCGGTCAGGGTAATCGCGAAAGCGCTTACTTTCTAGTATTTATTTCTGTGATTAAAGTTGTATTTTTGCTACAGCCGTGGTGGTTTGGCTCAGCTTTTCTCTTTTTGGATATTCACTTTTGAGCAGAGCGCCATATCCTTTATCTGGGGTTCTGGTTTGTTTTTATTTCTGTATTGTTACATGCATACAATGCTCGACAGGTTGAACTTTTATACAGTCATTTGTCATATCCATTTCAGCCCGTCACATCTTACAAAATTTTATTGAAAGCCCTCAAAAAGCACACCCCATCCCCACTATCTCCCTAAAACATAAGTTAATACTAACACAAAAAATATGTACATCTTCAAATACTGAAATTTTACCCTCCTAATAGCAGCAAAAGTCTCAGACAGGCACATATAGACTTGAATTAACCTAAAATAAATGTTAAACATGCTAAGATGCATTGTGCAGCCTGTGCTTCCAAGTGGTAATTTTGTGTCTTTTCTTTATAGCTCTCCCAGCAGGGAAAACCCCTGAATGCTTTCAGAGAACATTATGTCCTAGCCAATTTCTCTTCAATTTTTATCCTTCAACCAGTGTCCAACACCATGTAGCCATTTTCACTATCGGATTGTCTCCATGGTGTCTCTTCATGTTGACACGAGAACCAGGCACCCAGTTTCTCTGATTGTTCATTGCTAGAAAAAAGCCTCATAATATTCAATAGTCTTTTTTATTTGCTTACTTTTAAAATGTTACTAAATCAATCTAAGTCCTTAATCCGGTCATTTCCCCATGCAAGGATGAGGAAAAAAATATTTTTCTTTTGCCATATTCCTTTAACCAGGCTTCCCTTCCATTGCATTGGCTATATTTCCTAAAACTGAAGAAAGGGGGGGAAAAACAACAGCAGGTCCTGTTTACAATCCCCATTACACTTAAACTGAGAAAACCTTATAGAATGCAGCAAAAAAAAAAAAAAACCACACACGTGCACCACAAAAAGTGTTAACAAAATTTCTTCACTTAGTTAACTTTTTCCCCTCCTCTTACCCAAATTATTTTTTGAACATTAATGGCATGAAGTAGGGCATATGCTTTACAGTCCCCCCCCCCCCAAGTCCAGCAAATTCTGAAGTCCAATATTTCTAGATTGTCTTGTCATATTTCATACACAATTAAGTTACTGTTTTTTATTACTGTTAATCTCCATCTCCCAAATCCTGTCATTGCTTCATTTCCGAAGTGCTCTCAATTCTTCTCGTCCGCTCTCGTCGTCCTTCCTTCACTCCATGTTCCATTGAAAGACTGGAAAAAGTTTCACAGAGACCGTCTCTGTGGTCTTTATTACCAGAAAAACAAGAGGCAGAATCTGTTTCACACCTCATTTTTTGTTGGATAAACTTTAGTATCTCCTTCTTGGCAAGTACTTCATCAAAAAACGATTTTATCCATCCAGGGAAGAATACTTTGAAGACAGCTGGGTACAGCAATTTGAATCTCACACCTGTCTCTCAATATTCCCTGACTAATGGAATAAACTTGCTTCTCTTCTGGCTGGTGTACGAGTAATCATTCTCCACAGTCTCCCACTTTTAGTTTGTGTCTTTCAGCTTTTCCCGGTTAGGGGTTGTCAGAGAGGAACTCCGGTCCGCTAATGATTGGTAGTGGATTCTTACGTCGTACCGGGTTACCAGCCCTGATGCACAACCTTCAACGAAGGCACGCCCCATTCACGTATGCCTCCACACACAAGACGCTCTAGCTGAGAATCAAACGGGACAACGTCTTGCTATGAGGCGACAACTCTACTGCAGTACCACCACCGCAGTTCTAGTCTCCCACTTTTTGTACTTTTTTCAAAATAAACCCCTTCTGCTGGTAGGATTGCATCTTTACCATTAAAGGTCTAGCTTGCTTTCACATAGCCAGGTCTGGAGCATACACATGATGTGCCCTTTCAACAACTCCTGATGTGGAATACCAGTCCAGTTGATTTATACTTCCATAAAATGGATGCAGTCTGTTCCTTCCAACTTCTCTGGTACATATGAAAATCTCAGATTTTCCTTATGGGCTGTGTCCTCTATTTTTTGAAACATCTCTTCCTGAGCAATCTTATATTCAAAGCCAGCCTTTTCTTCATTTCGTCCCCTGATTTTTGCAGCTGTCACCTCATCTGAATATTTGTTTAAAAGCTTCTTCCTTTTTTCTAGCCTTTTGTTGTGTCCATATAGCCCCATCACTATTTTATTTTAACCAGGTCTGTGTGCAGTTCTCTTATATCTTCATGTCTGCAGGCTGCATTGTTTAACAGCTGCAGAACTTTCCCCAGTCAGTGTTTCTGCCTCACTTTTTGTAGCTTTTTTTTCCAGGTCCTCTGTATTTTTTCCTGGCATTCAGGCAGTATGACTTACTAGCCAGTTACTGAAATTTACCCATGAGCACATCTACTGGATTTCTCTGCAGAGTTTTTGTTTTCACACTGGGAGAGCTAGAATTAAGCTGTTACTCAATGTGCAGCCATCTTGGAAGTCTCCTAGAGCTTCTTCTGGAGTCTGTCATCCTGTATCCATTTATGGCCCTTTTGCTTCACCTGCTCACTGACAGATTCCAATATCTGAGAATATAAAACTGTGGTTTAAGCTCTTACCAAGTAGTCATGTATCCTGCTCGCCCAGTCATTTGCAACAGCATTCATTAATGTAAAATCAGGGGTACTACTATTGTTTTCCCAAAAGGATTTTTATACAGGTGTTTGTGGGATTCATGCACTCAAAACTGTCTGGCTTCTTAGGAGCAGGGGAGTGGGAATCTTGGCTGAAAAGATGTCCACAGAAGACAATCATCCAAGTTCTTAAGGACTGAAGGACTAGCAAAAGTGACTAGATTTAGACAGGTCTAGAGAAGCCACCTGCAACTGATCTGGGCCTGGGAGAACTTTAGACTCCTAACAAAGTTGCTTAACCCAGGAAGGTGTCATCTCAAAAGGATAAATCCTCAAATAGTGAGACTGGTCTTCAGAATTTAAGTATATGAAAGAGATGGGGAAAGCTCATCTACATGCTCTAGCTCTTCCATCTCAGAAGCAGATAAATCAAAGTATCAGTACTACTAGTAGCACCCCCCCCCCCAGAAGGCTCACCATTTCTCTTACCGAAAGGGTCTCAGCAGCAGGACCATTTTTCAGGGCTGGCTGAAATTCATTAAGACCATTAAATCATGGGCTATCCTAAAAAGGACCAGAGAAGTGACCTGAGAATAATGGGTCTGAGACCTGGATGGCTGAGTGGAACACATCAACCTATAATTGCTTTCAGAAGTTTGGGTCTTCCCTAGGCAATGCGGCCCAACTTAAAGGATTCAGGACAGACTTGTGACCATAACCTTAAGTGGCTCCTTCAACCTGCTCTGATAAACATGCAAGTGATACTGACTTCTCCCTTGGACAGAAACTCACAAGATGGAGGCTGGATTTCCAGAAGGATTCTGCCAAAACCCTTGATCAAAACAAATGACTTTTATTGGGAATGGGAAAGCATCTCTCTGGTATTGGCAACTACAAGCCAAATGAGGGATCTGGTAGACGCTATTCTCAGCCTCCCTAACAAGTCTTTCTCTTAAAGAAGCACTCATTTTTTTCTCAGGACAGTCTGAACTGGGATTGTTGGATGACAGTGTGGGTCTATATTTCACAGCATCATCAGATGGCAGGATTAGATAACCATGAAATAGCTGGTCTAGCATACAATATAGACATGTTTATTAAACTTAATACATATAAGCAAAGTAACTAAAAAAAAAAAAACTTTACATACCTCTCAAACTCTGCACAAGAACTCTGGACACAGCCAACAATAATGGGGGACAGACTCAAATCAGGGATACATTGTAAACATTGTTTTTACAAACTTAGAACAGTAACAGAACTTGTTTTAGTATGAATTTTCTATATGAAGCTTGAAATTCACACATCATTTAGTAACTTTAATCCTGAAATGATCTGCCAGAAAACCACAAACTTCATGAACAGACCAAAAAAGGAGGCAATATCGGGACAGTTGAGAGGTATGCTACTTTACACGATGAGGGTATAATTAAACAAATTAAACACAATGTACTTGATTTTTCAATGAGAAATTTGCTTAAACGTGAATGGGCCTTCTAACACTGAGGACCAAGAAAAGTCTAGAGTGTTAATCCGTCAAACCTTATTTTCTTCATGGGATTTTCTCACTGTTCTACAGGTAGTCAATTGTTCAAGCATCTCCAGAATGCAGCTCATCTGGAGGACCTGGAGAAATGCCCATAAAAGGTGGAGCAGCTCAGAATTCTAGACAGTAACCTACACAAAAATATGCTTCACCCAAATGTTGGAAGTTAGGGTGAAACCATTCTCCTTTAAGAGCTTTTCTTTCCACTTCTTGAGGGGACAGGCAAAGTATAAAAGGCAGAAGCATATCCAATACTGGGGACTTTGCACACAGTTCCGTGTTGCTTTCCCCTGCTTCTTCTACGAGTCCCCCCAAATGCTTCTCTCCTTGAACTTGGTCTCTGCTCTCATCTACCCTTGAGGGAGCAGTGGGTACCCACAGTTACTGACTGACCATGAATGCGGGAACTGTTTTGCCCTCATCTTCCTAAACACCACTTCTAAGGAGAGTTTTTTTAACAAAGCTCACCAAGTCCCATTTAAAACGTAAATGCATCAGATGGGAGTGGCTGTGGAAATATTCTAGTCAACAGACTTGTGATACATATGAAAAGGGATTTAAGAATAAGCCAAATCTCTCCCTTCCATTAGAGTCCAATGAATTGGAGAAGAGAGAATGGCTGCATGGCTAATTACAATCTCTGGCAGACCATTTAAAACTTCTCCTGAAGTCAAACTTTAAAAATCAATACAAGGGGGTAGATACCAGAGTCTTGGGTGTCATGACTACTTTGCTGGGGGGAAGGCCATCTCTGAATGGTGCAAGGATTCCTAAATATAACAATCCACACAATCACAGAGGGTGAAAAATTCCAGGAAAGCAGATTTATTTCAAAGGCACCTAAGGAAGCCGGATGGCTGGATGCCTCTAGCCCCAAGGCCTGTGAAGTAACTGGCATCTAAATTCCCTGTCTGCCTACAGAGGCTCAGGAAAGGTAGTAAGACACAGGGATGGTGATTGCATGAGGCAGAACCCAACAATGGGGAAGACATCTACAGACTCCTGTGGGAGTGGCACAGTCTCCACAACCTCATGTTTGTCTACACAGTCTCCTCAAATAGAAATCTATAAACTATTCTCTTTTGTTGCTTCAGGCTGAAGGTGACCAAAAGGGGGCTCTCGTTGGCACAGCAGTCAGTCTGGATTAGGGACTCTACTTCTATCTGGTCGATCTATACCCAACATTTTTGGTCCCAAGTTTTCTTAAAACCAGCACAATACTCGCAGGAGGAAACAAGGTGCTCACCTAAACAGAAAGGGGGACCGTGAATGACAGTCTGTTGGAATATGTCTTCTGCAGATCTGAATGTTTAAGGGACATAACAGTCTTCATAACATTTACAAAAACTAAAAAAAGTCAAGTTTTTTTACAGTCAAAGCAAATAGTCAACAATAAGCAAATAATTAAAAGCAAATAAAATTGCCAAAACAGCATACTTATTCTCTGAAGTCCCCTGAAAGGAACCAAATAGGCAAAACAGAATGACAACCAACTGGAACAGAATAATTCTATGCCAATGTCTGGGAAGAAAGATTTATATCCACTCTTGGTACTGATGTCATATGGGAAAAGTTGACCACTGTCTATGGCTACTTTCCACAGATAAGCTGTACTGACACTGATCACAATGAAAATTTTAGTAAATAGAACATTCCTCAATAACACCTTCTCAGATTACTCTTTCACAGTCAAGTATCTTCCAACATTTAATATGAAACATCCACCCCTATTCCATCATGCATTTTTTTTTTTTTTTGTGGAAAACATCACAAAAATCTCTAAAAAGAAGAAAGACAACCTACTCAAAAATAGCCTTTATTATTAGTTTTGCAGCACACTGAACTGAAGTAACCAGCTCCGATGTACATCTGATTTCTAAAAAAAATACTCATCGGCATTGTAAATTAACAACTGTTTAATATGAGGATTTCACAAAGGAATGCAATCCCTCAACTACAAGTGGGAAATGCTCCGACTAAGATTTAAAAAGTAATGTTAACCCACCCGGAGTTTAGGAGTGAACAAATTGAAAGAATCTGCAGTTGTTCATGGAACCACAAACTGAGCAATGGCATAACTTAGGCAAGCTGACAGACACTATCACATACAAGTACTACTTGCCACGATAAAAATTTAACTGGTATGCTGACAAGAGTATACATGGGGTGATGACAAGAGACATCTAAATAAAGTTCAGACTCCTATACAGTGGGCAGTCATAATTAAAGATCCTTAATTATTCCGGAATAAAGATGTCTGCTAATGATAAAGGATGCCTACTCCTTCCATCATGGGAAGCATCCTAGTAAAACATGGCTAGAAGAAATGACCAATTACAACATTCAACAGAAAAGAACATTTAACAAATGTATATCTATAGTAAACTTATCAAGAACGTTAAAGCCGAAGAAAGCAACCTCTGTGAAATTCCCAAAAAAGTGTGCAAGACCAGTAAAGGCCATTTTAAAAAGTTCCATTTACAAAGCTGAAAAGAAAATGACACTTAAAAATACTCCACGAAGGAACCGAAAAAAAATACAAACTGCGGATTTGGGGGAAGAATGTCAAAACAATGAAAGCTCATTATTAAAATATCAATAAAAAAATAAACTAATTACCTCACATCACTTATTGCAACATTTTTCTGCCTCACAGCCAGCTAAATGTAGAAGATGATAATAAAATGAAGTGTGACCTTTGAGTCGTATCACTTTTGTTGGAAGAGCGAAAGCAGAGCAAGGGAAACAGCAGCTTATATTCAATAAAACATATGAATCAAAGAGGATACTAGTTTGGTACCCAGCACATTCATTCAATCTCAACCACTTTTAGTATTGCATTTAAGTTTTATACAGTGATTTACTTTTTTTAAACATACTGATTACATTCATGAGAGACCCCCCCCCCCAAACTATTAAAACAGGTCTAACATTAACCTATGAGACTTTGGCAGTCATCAATGCTCTGCTGTTCAGAAATGTTCTGCTTTTACTGAGAATACTCTGGCAATGAAGTATCAAGCCTGTACAGAACAATCCTAGAAAAGCAGGGAAACATTACACGTATGCATGATTTGCCATGCAAACCATGCTAATTTGAATATAAAGGAGATATGCTGACTACAACACTGCTTTATTGATATACTAAAGCCAAGTCAGTGTTACAAGTTGAATAATGCGCAGCACAGCTGTCATTGTTAATTGTCCTGAACTAACAGCACTGTATGCTGTCCGCCACTGGAAACTGATATGACCGTCCTATTTTCAAGTTGTTTGCCAGTCATTTCTACAGGAGTCCACACATCATCTTCTTCACCAGTTCCCAGCTGGTAATTTGTTCCCATTCCCCAGGAAAATATATGGCCTAGAATGACAGAAAATACATAGTGATAAAATAAGACTGTCACAGAACAGTAACCACATTACCAAAACAAACCTCATTACCTATACACTGCCCAAAACCTGCAAAGTTTTATTTAAAAAAAGACAACATGATCATATGGGTGCATGAGGAAATCACACACACAACTACTCCATTAACCAATCTTCAGGAATCTTATGTACTGGTTACAGTTGAGCTTCATTTCATAGCGGAGTTGTTCAAGTTCCAGTTCCCATACCTGGGTGCATGTATTTCTTGCCTGCCAGCATTTGCTATGCTAAGGACAAGCCTAAACTTCCCCAGTTTTGCTCGCATGGAACTAGGGTGAGCTGTATTTAAAAGATAACAGATACAGAAATACAAACCTGGAACATTTCCATGGCTGTTCATCTGCGACAAAGGATGGAAAACATGTTCAGTCATAGTGGAAATTGTGAGGTATGCACCCAGAAAACTCCTGAAAAAAATGTGACATGACAAGAGGCCTATGTCATGACTTTTCCTAGTGTCAAGGAAAGGGCAGTGGAGACCCATACTGGCCATTTCCTTACTAAACACAAACATATCTACTTTCAAAATGCTCTCCCTGCACACACTTCCACCTTCCGTTTTGCCCTCTGTTTCCTAGTATCCCCCAGATCTAAAGGGACGCTTACCTTCCCATGTACCACTTTGGACACCTTGCAGGAGATCCCTCAGGTTTTATACTGGATCACCTCCCTATCAGTTTAAAACTCTGCCTTTTGTACTTTTCACAGTGTATGGCACCAATTGATCGCCTTATGCTGAACCCAGAGATTTCAGATTTTTCCCTAGAGGATCTGTTAATCTAAAAGTACAGTTTTGTACCTACCATAAATGTAGATGTTCGAGGATCCACATTGCTGCAGTCCTAACTATTGGGGTAGTCCGCTGTCCAGTCGGCCCGAATACCAAAGTATATGGCTGACGTCGGTCAGGGCGCATTAGACTGACGTCAGTACGTCAGGGTACTAATGCGCATGACCGACGTCATATCCTCAGTCTTTTCTTGCCCCAGATGTCAGAAGACCCTGAAAAGATAAGGCCAAAAACAAAAACTCCCAAAATACCTGCACCAAAAAATATATATATACAATATATACACAATTAGCAGAATATATCCTCACCTACACAACCACCCCTAAACAAAGTATGGAAGGAGAGATGGTAATTTGGACTGCAGCAATGTGGATCCTCGAACATCTACATTTATGGTAGGTACAAAACTGTACTATGTTCTTCATTCCACATTGCTGCAGTCCTAACTATTGGGTAGAATCCCAAAGCAGAGGTAAGGGAGGCTGGCAAATCATAAGGAAGCAGGAACTGACAACATGCCTTGCAAAATAGCTGTGGCAAAACCAGCCCTAGACTTAGAGTAGAGAGGAAGGTGATAATGCTTAGAGAAAGTATGCACTGAACTCCAAGTAGCTGCCTCCAAAATATCCTTAGTTGCCACCCCTTAGAAATGCTGTGGAAGTGGCAGTAGCCCTAGTGGAATGAGGCCTAATCCCAGCTGGAATCTCCTTGCCATGATGGGAATAACAAAATGTAATGCAACACCCAATCCACCTAGAAATAGTTTGTTTTGACACCGGCTTGCCCTTTGAAGTCAAAGCAAAAGAAACAAACAACTGCTGAGACTGCCTAAAATCCTTAGTCCTGCTCAAATAATAACGCAATAGCCTGTGTACATCTAAAGTGTGCAAAATCTTTTCCCCTTTATTTTGGGGATCTGCATAAAAGGTAGGCAAATGAATAGTTTGGTTTAAAGCCACACTAGAAACCACCTTAGGCATAAAGGAAGGATTAGTGCGTAAAGATACCCTATCCTTATGAAAAATCAAAAAAGGCTCCACTGCCATAAGGGCCTGCAACTCAGAAACCCTTCTTGCAGAAGTAATGGCCAACAAAAAGCAGTCTTCCATGACAAGTATTTCAATTCAGCAGTAGCGCAGGCTCAAAAGGTTGTAGAGTAAGTTTCTCCAACACAAAATTGAGATCCCAAGCAGGAGTAGGAGCTCTACGTGGGGGTCTTATATTCTTTGCCCCTCTAAGAAATTGCTTGAACAAAGGATGCGAAAACAATGGTGGGTCACAATCATAGTGAGCTGAAATTGCTGCAGCATGAATCTTAATGGAAGAGAAAGACAAACCTTTGTCCAGTAACTCAGTAAGATATTGAAGAGCCACACTCAAAGTTGGCTCAGTAATCTCCAAATTGTTTGCTGCACTCCAAAACAAAAATCTCTTCCATTTTTCTGCGTACACTTTCCTTGTACTAGGTCTTCTGGCTTCCATAATCACATTTAAAACTTGTTGAGGAAGCTGAGACCTGCTGTCTTTCAAAACAGAATATGCCAGGCTGTTAGATGTAGAGAGTGAAGCTTGACATTGAGCAGATGACCGTCCCTCTGAGACAACAGGTGTGGAATCAAGGGTAAAGGCCATGGAGGCTTCCTTACCAGACTCCTCAGTAATGGGTACCAGTGCTGCCGAGGCCAATCTGGAGCTATTAAAATCATCCTTGGCTTGTCTTGTCTGACCTTTAGAAGCACCTTTGGAAGAAGAGGCAGAGGTGGAAAGGCATACACATGAAGATTTTTCCAACTGAAAGAAAGAGCATCCACTTTCCAAGCTGTGTGATGAAATCCTTTCGTGCAAAACTTTGTCAGCTGGTAGTTTAGTGGAGAAGCGAACAGATCTATGTCTGGAGTTCCCCATGACACTGTCAATTTTTGAAATACATGAAGATCCAGTTTCCACTCGTGGGGATCCATGATTTGTCTGCTTAATACATCTGCTAAGGAGTTCTGTGCTCCCGGCAGAAACCTTGCCTGAAGAGTTAGTTGCAGACTGAGTGCAGTCTCCCATAAAATCATTGCTTGTCTGCACAATGGGTAAGAATGTGTTCCCCCTTGTTTGTTGATGTACCACATGACAGTTGTGTTGTCTGTTAGAATCAACACCTGCCCTGGAAGAAGTAACTCCTTGAAAGCAATTAATGCAAACTGAACTGCTAACATCTCTTTCATGTTGATATGTAGATGCTGTAGTCTGGCAGGCCACTTGTCTTGTATCCACTTTCCATTTAGATGAGCTCCCAAGCAACATCTGAGGCATCTGTCGTTAGAATCTGACTTGCCTCTGGCCGGGTCACAGAGAGTCCCTTGTTTAGGTGACATTCCTGAGCCCACCACAAAAATTCCTTTTGAATGCAAGGTATTATTTGAATGACAGTGTCCAAATCCTGGCAGTGCTGTGTCCACAGATTTTTGAGATACCATTGTAGCTTCCTCATATGCAGTTTGGCATTGGGAAGCACCAGAATACAAGATGCCATGAACCCTAAGGCTTGAAGGACTGTCCTTGCAGTCAGCCCGGACTGAAGAGATAGATGATGGAAGTAACTGGAAAGATTCTTTTGTTTGTCCGGGGTTAAAAGGCCATCTGGGCTGCTGTATTCAGTCTCACACCCAGAAAGCACATGTCTTGAGAGGGTACTAGACTGGACTTTATTTCGTTCACAGAATACCCTAGGCATCTTAGCACTGCTATGACATATTCCAGATGCTGTAGAAGATCTTCTTTTTCTTGAGCCAGAATCAGGCAGTCGTCCAAGTAAGGATAGATTTGGATTCCTTTTAGCCTGAAGTAAGCTATCACTGGAGCCAGAACCTTTGTGAATACTCTGGGCGCAGTAGATAAGCCAAAGGGCAATGCAGAGAACTGATAATGAGAATTTCCAGTTAGAAAACGCAGATACTTCCTGCAACTTAGTCTGATTGGCACATGAAGGTAAGCTTCCTTGAGATCTAAAGTTGCCATCCAGTGATCTTTGCCCAGCAGAGGTAAAAGCTGTTGTAACGTCAACATTTTGAACTTGGGAATGTCCAGATAAGTGTTGAGGATAGATAAATCCAGAATTGGTCTCCACATGTTCCCCTTCTTTGGTACTAGGAACAGGCGAGAATAAAATCCTAGGCCCCTTTCCGGCACAGGAACTGACTGAATGGCCCCTATTTGGAGCAACAGAGAAATTTGCTTGTGAGCCTCTGTCCTTTGAAGAGGAGGAACGTCTGGCATGCCTTTGAAAGGAGGCAAGGTATGGAAATAAAACCTGTAACCGTGGTGAATAATATCCAGAACCCATCTGTCTTGGGTAATTAAATCCCAATTTTCTTTGAAAAGAGACAGCCTTCCTCCCAAAGGTGCTGCCAGGCGAGAATGTACTGGCAGCTGAAAAGGTAGGTCATTGGGTCTGCTTACGAAAGGACTGACCCCTGCCCTCACCAGAAGTCTGAGCAGGGGAACTCCCTGTCCTAGGCCTAAAAGAACCCTGAGCTCTGCCCCTACCACGCCTAGACCTACCCCTAGACTGGGAATCATAAGCAGGATAAGTCCATCCCTTAGTAGGCCAATTTCTACTAAACTTGGAGGCTGCACCTGCAAAAATCTTTAACAGTTTGCATAGACTTAGCCTTGTCCTCCATTTTCTTCAAAACTGCTTCCACAGGCGAACCAAACAACACATCAGACTGTAAAGGAGCATCCAAAATCCTTGTCTTAACATGCTCAGCTAAATTCTGATCTCTCAGCCAGGCGTGCCTCACGAAGAACAGAACCAGTGGCAGCCACCCTGGAGGAGGCCTGCACAGCATCAAAACCACACTGCAAGGAATGTTTACCTACCTGTTCAGACACATGAACTAAATCCTGCAACTCTTTACACTCAATACCTTCAGCCAGAGCATCCACCTTAGATTTCAACTGTGAAAGAAGATAATTCTGATATTTTAACATGTGAAACTGACAATTCAACGCCCTCATGGCTAAAGTGGAAGAAGTATACACTTTCTTTCCCCATCTATCCAAAGCCCTTGCCTCTTTATCAGGAGGGACAGGATTTTTAACAACTGAGGCCTTCACACCTTTAGGCCCCTGAGAGACAGTTTCTGGGTCTGCCATAGGACTCTTAAAAAGATACTTATGAGCTTCAGGCACCCTATAATACCTATCCGGTTTAACTGGGGCAGGAGGCAAGGAATCAGGATTCAGGGAAGCCTCTGCAAACACATCTTCCACCACATTCAAAACAGGTGGAATAGCTAAAGGCCTATGCTGGGGTAAAAACAAGAATTCCCTAAGCCTTTTCCTGGAATCAGAGAAATCTTGACCTTCCCATTTAAAATGCTCCCTCATGGAATGCAGAGTCTCTGAAAATGAAAAATCCTCAGGAGGAGAAGCAGAAGGAGTAGAATCATCCACATCAGAATCAGAATAAGGAGGGTACTCCTGCAAGTCTTCAGCCGAAGACTCTGAAGCCTCCGAGCATTGCTCAAAACTCTCAAACTCAGGTTCCACCCTAGGCCTCTTATCAGGAGGGGGCATAGAACCCTAATCATAGTAATCAAATCCTCTGCCATTTTAAGCATATGTTTCTTAGGCAAAGATCCTGAAGTACTAGGAGAAACCCCCACAGAAGCTAAACTTGGCCTGCCCCTCAAAGAAGCCTTGGAAACTGAAGGAGAGGCTCTAACCACCTTAGGAAGAGAGGGAAGAACAGCCACCTGAGAAGCCCCCTCAGCCTGGCCTACTTCCTGAGAGGACACATCCTGTAACAGTAAAGTCTCTTCCTGAGACTCCAAAGAGACACCTGGCAAAACCACCGGCTCCACTGAGCCTTCCAAAGAACCGACGTCTGGGACTGTCGGTTCCTCCACCCTAGGCTTTGCTGCTTTATCTTTGCGTTTTTTAGCGAAGCGGCCGGAGCATCCGACGGCATTTTATAATTACAACGCTTCCCAAACACTAACCTGGCACAGTCTAACCTTCTCTTAATAGTGCGTTTGTTAAATCTAGCACAAGAGCGGCATCCAACAACGTCGTGCTCAGGCCCTAAACAAGGTATACACAAAGTATGGTAATCCCTATGAGGTATCTGTTTCCCACAAGAAATACAGTTATTCACTTTTTCTGACATCCGGTTAAATACTGAGGCAAGAAAAAACCAAAATATTCCCCAACGGGGTACTTAGCCAACTTTGATTCGGTCTGAAACTCTGACTTCAGAAACTTTCAGAACGCCAACCTGCACTCGCAAAATTGCTTCTGCATCGGACCATGCGGCAAAAAAGACTGAGGATATGACGTTGGTCATGCGCATTAGTACCCTGACGTACTGACGCCAGTCTAATGCGCCCTGACCGACGTCAGCCATATACTTTGGTATTCGGGCCGACTGGACAGCGGACTACCCCAATAGTTAGGACTGCAGCAATGTGGAATGAAGAACATCTACTTCACCTCAAATTCTCCAACAGTGCCTCCAGTTCACCCTCCAATCTCAACTGAGATTTATAGTCAACTGCAAAAATAATCTGCTCAGGATCTAGTTTTACCTGGACACAAAAGGCAGACTCAACTACAGAGAAGGTGCAGAGCTTTACAAAACTACTTTCACAACTTTGCACCCTTTAGTCAATGCTCAGCCAGGGAAATCATAGGGGTTCTGGGGTTCATGGCAGCTATAGCTCCAATGCTCCCCCTAACCAGGCAACATACAAGGAAAATCCAATGCTACCTGGAATCAGTTTGGTCTCAGCACTCACACCCTCTGGATACAATGATTCCTCTTTTACCTGGTCTCAGATGAGAGCTCTTGTGGTGGAAGGAGTAGGTGAATCACAAACCAGGGTTTCCCTTCAATCCTCCAGCCCCAGTTCAAGAAATGCACACAAATGCCTCGGATGAGATATGAAGTGCCTGGACAGGCAACTGGAGAGTGCAGGGCAGATGACAACCAATGTTACTAAAAGAACACATGAAAGAAATGAGGGCACTCATCCATTTGGGTCTTTTCACACCTCTGGAAACCAGGTACCCTAGAAGCGATTACAGACAGCACAACAGTAATGTAATACACATAAGCAAGAAATGACAAGATCTTACAGTGTGCGCCAGTTTACTCAGACGCCTGGGAACTTGCCACCCAGAAAAAAACATGTTACTCACAAAACATATGCATCCCATCACAGGACAGTGTGCTGGCAGACAGTTTAAGCAGGTCTATAAAGAACGCTCACAAACGGGCCCTGAACAGACTTTTTCTAGGACATTCTCCACTGTTGGAGGACCCCTCAGACAGACTGGTTTGCTTCAAAGACCAAACAGATACTACTGTTATGCACAAGGGACCCTTGCCACTCAGCTTGGAGGATAGATGTTTTGTCCTTTCAGTTGACAGTGAAGACCACTACACCTCATTCCAAGACTTCTTCTACAGACCCCCCCCCAAAAAAAATAAATAAAATGACTATTACCAACTTCATGTTGGCCAAGACAGCATTCATACCCTCTTTCTTTTAGCCGGGGAAAGTACTACAAACTCCAACAAATGAATCTCATCACTCAAACAAGATTACTATTACACTCCAATACGTCATTCCTAAACCAAACTCTGTGGCTGATAGGGTTCCGATTCCTTACAGGCACCACTTTTTCAGGATGTCAAAGTTCCCCAAGCTGCCAGAAGACCCACCATTTGAAAATCTTATACAGAAAAATAAAAGTCACCTACTGGTGCAAAGGAAATTGACAGGACTCCAACCAGAGATGCTCTCCATTCTGAAAACTCTGCGAGAACTATTACATACAGGTCTGGCCTATTCTTCCATCAAAACCCACCTGTCAGCCATCTCTGCTTGCCTCTCACTCCCCCCACTTATGTCCACATCTGAGATAAAGCAATTCTTTAAAGGCTTTAAAAGGTACGGAATCTAAGACAAGCTAGAAAGACCATTACCACTACCTGGGACCTCCACTTTTTGTTGGAGAAGCTTACCTTACCCTTTTGAACTGTAAACATCAGCAAACTTCAAATTCTGTGCTTGGAAAACTATCCTTTTGGTCTTCTCTTCAGTCAGAAGAGTTTTGGAGCTTCAAGCCACTCATGGTCACCCCCCTTTCTTATTTTTCAGACAGTATGATCTTCAGGCCTAATCATTTATGCCCAACACAGTGAATGAGCTGTCACTCAATCAGGCCATAAAACCGTGTTCTTTCCCAACCCACAGAATCGGGGGAAGTGTACATTTTCTCGACATTCACAGGCAGTCAAAGATTCTATTTTGACAAAATCCATTCAAAAATCTGATCAACTGTTCATTTCTTGGACTCTAAACTGGGCCAATTGTTATTCCAAGCAAACCGTTGCAGGCTGGATCCAAGGCCATCTCATTTTGTTACTCTACTTGACAAGTCCTTAACCTCCTGCACTTGAGCTTGCTCTACCACAGCAGTAGCAGCATCTGGAACTTTCTACAACTGAGCGGATGCCAGGTCCATTTTAGTGGCTGCCACCTGATCATCTGTACACACTTTCAAACACTATAGGATATATGGATTTTTAAGGTCCAGAGTTGCTTTTGCTAGATCAGTCCTATATGGCCTCCAACAGTTCCAGTGCCTTCTAAAACTCCCCTGCTTTCCATTTAGGTCTTGAAAATCTCCCATATATTAAGAATGCTGCAAAAGTGACTTCAGTCAGGACATAGTACAGTTCTGTAAGACCTTACCATAATAGTAAACATCCTACTGACCACTGTTGCAGTAATCCTTCCCAACCTTCTCTTCCTCTTTGCTTTTTATCATTTTTCTTTCTCCCTCAGTTCCTATCCCCAGAGAAACACACTAGAACTGAGGGGGCTTTCTTACCACTTAACTCCCACTCCAATAGAGCTCAGGAAGTTTGCACTTCCAATGGGTGGAGCCTAAGGCTTATGACAGAATCAAATTATGTCCTCACATTTCAAACAAATGTTCATAAATGGCAAACTCTTCAAAACAAAAGCACAAACTATTTTTTATAGTGGTAGCATTCTTTAGGTTCTAAGTCTTAAAGATACTACATTTGTAATATTTTGTAAACTTACATCTCAACAACCACTAGAGTTAAACACATACTGTCAAGTAGCATTTTATTCATCTAGCAGAGCTTTTATATGAAACTAAGGAGTTCTGTGTTACATGGTTGGCGAGATATTTAGAACAATGTGAAAATTATATCACTATAAATTAATATCATAAAAACAGTTAATATCTATTTACCTGGACTAGACAGAGGTCTAATATAAATGCAGTTGAATTTGCCATTGCGTAAGCTTTAAGATTAAACTTTTTAAAACCTTGTACATAGCATGGTTTTGGAATTATTGATGCAAATATGAGCAAGCAATATTTGACACCTAGAGACATCATTAGGAATTAACTGCAGATGCACCTGGAGGCGTCACTTGGATGTACTGAGTTAATACTATGCTCCTCCTACCTGACCATCGGATTAACACTACCTTTCAAGTCATTGGGAGAAGGTTTACTAAACAACCATGCATAATGCATATTTGCATATTACAGAGCCTGAAGCAACTGCTCTGGACAAGGCCTCCACAAGATCATAACTACATTTAATATAATGTCTGACAACTTGTTTAGAGTCAATACCCTGAAAATCTAACCTTACCTTTTGTAAAGAACTGATATAAAAGAAGTTATGTACTCACCATAACGTTCCATCTGAGTGGGTAACTTCATTTGTCTGCAACCTGTGGGTATCGGATCAGAGCCGGCAGCTTTACCTAGCTAAATATCCGAGCTCCTAGCTCCTCCCCTATCCATAATCCCCTGCAACACATCCCCCATCCTCAGAAAGAGGATGCCTATAGGGACTCCACAAGACCCTCGAAAGAGGCCAGTAACCTACTGCCTAACAGAATGGACAATCCTCTCCTGGTTAAGAAGCATGAAACTAGTTATGGGGAAATGGAGGGGGGGGGGTCGGTTGCAGACAAATGAAGTTACCCACTCAGATGGAACGTTATGGTGAGTACATAACTTCATCTGAAGTGGTTAACTTCATTTGGTCTGCAACCTGTGGGACAAAGTCCCCAGCTACCTAGAAAACCTTGGGCAGCCCTCAAGGAAGAATATTCCGGAGCACCGCGGAGCCAAAGGAAGCCCTACTCTTGGAAATCAAATCCAATTTATAATGGGAAATGAATGTATGAGAGGAGGACCAAGTAGCTGAACATATGTCGTCTATGATGCATTGCGAAATCCAGTTAGCTAATGTCACTTTGGTAATAGGTTTTCCTAAAGAAAACTTGGCAAAGGACACAATTGATCAGACTTGTGGTTAGTTGTTGTCCTGTGCAGATAAAAATGCAGTGGTCTATACACACCCAATTTGTGCAGTGTGTATTCCCCTTTGTTCTGGAAACTGGGAAAGAACACTGGCAGATTAATAGACCGATTAATATTCGACTCAGAGGCTGCTTTAGGGAGGAAAGAAGGATTAGTCCGGAGAGAAACTCTGCCCTTATGAAAAATTAGATAAGGGGGTTTCATACAGAGGGCTTGAAGCTCAGACACTCTCCTGGCCGAAGTTATTGCAACCAGAAAGGCTGTTATCCAAGATAAAAATTTCAACTGAGCTGACGCAGCCGGTTCGAAAGGAGGGCCCATCAAAGCCTGCAGGACCAGTGTTAAGTCCCATGGTGGAACCGGAGACTTAACTGGCGGTTTTAACAGGAAAGCGCCTTTTAGAAAGGTTTTGCAAATTCTGGTGGAAGCCAGTGATCCTACCTCATCTCCCACATGAAAGTGAGAGATGGCTGCCAACTGTACTTTAACCGTAGATGCACTGGCTCCCTGATGAAAGATATGGGACAGAAATTCAAGAATCGTCGGAATAAGGACAGTAAAGGGATCCAAGCCCTTGTCTTTGGACAAAATGGGAAAGCGTTTCCATTTACTACCGTAGATCCTTCTGATAGGTTTGTGTGCTGCTACCAGAATGGCTTTTCACTGGTGACGAGATACCGGGAGTCCTTGCTATCAGTGGAACTGGATCAACCAAGCAGTGAGCTTGAGGTCACCCAGATTTGGGGGTTGTAATACTGCAGGGTGAGAAATTAGATCCGGGATGGGATCTAAGATCCAAGGAGGAACTACACTGAGACCGCAGCTAAGGGAACCAGATCTGGCGAGACCAGAAAGGGGCTATGAGGATTATCTTGCTCTCCAACCGATGGACTTTCTGCAGGAACTTTGTCATGAGCGGAAGCGGGGGATAAGCATAAAGGAGACTGGGGGGCCAAGCATGAACCAGAGCTTCTCTGGGGCTCTCCCCTATTGGGGGAATTAGAGCGAAATATTCGCTGCACTTTGTGTTTGCCAGGGAAGCAAAGAGATCGCAGCAAGGTAGACCTCATTTGAGGAAGATCTGTTTCGCTACTAATGGGTTTAGAGACCACTCGTACGGTGTGAGGATCAGGCGACTTAGCCTGTCCGCTAGGATGTTGATCCGGCCCGGAATGTGCATTGCTACCAGAAAGCGGTTGGTGGAGATCACCCATTTCCAAACTCTCATGGCCTCTCGGCAAAGGGGATAAGATCTGGTTCCCCCCTGTTTATTGATGCACCAGACTACAGCCATGTTTGTCTGACTGAATTGCAATAGTTCCTGGAGGAAGAAGGTCTTGTAGGGCTTGCAACGCCAGAAGCACCGCCCTCATCACCAGGACACTGATATGCAGAATGGTCTCTGAGGGATCCCACATGCCTTGGACGGTTCTGCCCATAGAATGCCACTCCACCCAAGGCGAGAAGCATCCGTGGTCAACAAGGCTTGGAGCTGAGCCATGACAAACTGTCTCCCCTCTCGTAGATCCCGAGAATGCAGCCACCAGAGAAGGGAGCCCTTGCAAACCCTGCTCAGGGGAATCGGGGTGCTAAAGGGGTGCAGCAAGAGTGACCACTGGACCTGAAGAGTCCATTGTAGGATTCTCATAAGCAGGCACGCAAAGGGTGACAGACCGATGGCTGCCGCCATGGAGTCCAGAGCTCTCAGGACCAATTCCGCAGGTGGGGCTGAGGGCTGGAGAATTGCCAAAACATGGAGACAAATTGCGCAACATGTCCGTTGTTAGAAAGGCCTTGGAGTGACATGTATCTATTTTGGCCCCTATAAATTCCAGAACCTGCACAGGATGAAGGAATGATTTTTTGAAGGTTCACAGTAATATCTAGAAGCCGAGTAAGAGCCAGGGTATAATCCCTGGCCCAGCAGAGCTGATGCCTAGTGGAGGTGGTGAGGAGCCAGTCGTCCAGGTACGGAAAGACCAGAATGCCCTGAAGTCTCAGGTGGGCTGCGACCACCGCCATGACTTTGGTGAACACCCTGGGGGTTGAGGTGAGGCGGAACGGAAGAGCCCTGAACTGAAAATGACTGGCTCCCAGCCGAAAGCGGAGGAACCTCCTGGATCGTCTGTCCATTAGAATGTGGTAGTACGCATCCTTGAGGTCTATGGAGCACATCCAGTCATTCTCCTGGAGGAAGGGGAGAATAGATTGCAGGGTGACCATCCGGAATTTCTCCTTGGGAATGAACAGGTTTAGAGATGAGAGGTCTAGTATAGGCCTCAGTTCCCCCATCTTTTTTGGCACTAAAAAGAACCTGGAGTAATTTCCCAATCCGGACTGGCCTGGGGGAACGGGCTGGATGGCCCTTTTTTCTAACAGCTTCGAAATTTCCAAAGCTGCCGCCTCCCTTTGATCGGGTGGGACATCGGGGAGGCATTTCAAAGGAGGGGGTAGACTCAGGAAGGGAATGGAATAACCTCTGGATATAAGTCTGAGAACCCACCGGTGGGTAGTAATGGACTCCCAATTTTGGAGGTGCTCCGACAGATGCCCCCCGACTGCCTCCAGAGAGGGACAGCTGGGTAAGCCCTCAGGGCTGTTGCACAGGCCTCTCAGAGAAAGGTTCTCTGGACCAGAGATTCCTCTGCCCCCCACTGCCTCTGGGCAGGCGTCCACCTTGTCCTCCTCTGCCTCTGATGGACAAGGGGTCTGAAGCGGGACGGGACTGCTGTGATTTCCAGAACCACATCTTTTGTCCCCTCTGGTTCCTGGAGAAGGACTGTTGGGGATTAGAGAAGCGGATCCCGACGGCAGACAGCGTATTCCCGTCCTTTTCGCTTTGGACCAGAGCGTCGCTGTCTTGCCAAAGAGCGTAGAACCAAAGGGCACGTTAGCGAAGGACACCTTGAAGGGTTCCGCAAAATCGCAAAGGCGGAGCCAGGCATCACGCCACAGAGAATGCCTGCTCCACTGGCTCTAGCCGCTCCCTCCGTGGCATGGGAGAGTAGCCGCATAGATGTATTAGTAATAGATTTCAGAGGGGCCATACGAGTCGAAAAGATACGTTTGTCCTCGGCCGCCATGGACTCCGGGGGGGGGCCCCCAGCGTATTCCTTAATCAAGTCTCACTGGAGTCTGATAACGTGCGCCATATAGTTCAGCGCCCTCACAGAGAAGGCAGCTGAAGCAAACATCCGCTTTCCAATGCGGTCCAACGTCCGCGATTCCTTATCTTGAGGGTGGACCAAGGAACTCTCCTGCGCTAGCTCCTTGGTGGCAGCCACCACCACCATGGCATCCACTGGAGAACCTTTAGCCCCCTCGGCGCCGATGCAGGGATCGGCATCGGAACCGAAAACAGTCGGACCAGAGAGGAAAGTGTGCTCTGACCTAAACGGCGCCGAAGACACCGTTCCCCCCGCTCTCGGCCCCGAGAGCTAGGATCCGACACGCTCGAGGGCATAGTCGGCGAAGTAACCAAGACAGTCAGCGCCGACGGATCCCCGGATCCGAAACGGCATGGATCCAAAGACTCTGAAACCCGATACCAGGTCGGAGAAGGAGCGATCGGGGTAAAGAATGGGGCCAAGCTCCCCCCCCCCCGGAGAGGGGGGTTGGAGCACCCCCATCTGCATTTGAGCCTGCAAGAAAACGCACCATCCGGTCCAAATCTGCGGTCAAGCTTCTGGTGAATCTGGAGGAGGTTGCCGAGGCGGGCCTGGAGGGCTGCCTCGAAGACCTCGAGGGAGACCGGTACTCCTCTTCGGGCTCCTGGGAAAAGCAAGGAGAGTGGAGCCGAGAATGAGGATTACCAGAGACCCTCTTAGTGGGACTAGCTACCTTAGCTGGCGAGGCCGAGGGATGAGACTCAGCCCACCTTTTGTGCCTATGCCGGTCCTAGTCTTTCCTCTTCTCCTTAGACGAGGAAGAAGAGACCCCCTCACCTTGAGAAACGGAGGGAGTTTGAGTCCCCAACAAGGGAGGGGGATCGGAAGGCACGGAAGCCGCAGCCGCGACCGGTGCCTTAGTGGGAGAGGAGGAAGAAGAATCCAGGGGTAACAATCCCGCCAGGATTAGCTTGTTCCGCCTATCCCTGATGGCCCGGTGGTTAAAAGCTGCACAGACCTGGCAGCTAGTGGATAAATGGGCCACCCCCAGACAAATAATGCACTGAGTGTGGCCATCTGCTGGGGACAACTTATGACCACACTCAGTGCATTTAGAAAAAATGGCTTTAGGCCCTTCAGCCATCACACTACACACACACACACACACACTAGGGGGAGGGTGAAAAATAAATTTGGAGAATTTACCACTAAAAAGTTAAAATAAGTACACTAGACTGTAAATGGGGGGCTAAACCAAGCACACACACACAGAAAAACTTGAGAAAAGCGATTTTAAAGTTTTTTATAAACTTGAAATCTCTCACCCACGCCAAGAGCTCGTCTCTAGAAGCTGCTGTAAGCCGCGGCAAACTAGATCTGAGGATGGGGGATGTGTTGCAGGGGATTATGGGTAGAGGGAGGAGCTAGGAGCTCAGACCTTTAGCTAGGTAAAGCTGCCGGCTCGGATCCGAGGTCGGATCCGATACCCACAGGGTGCAGACCAAATGAAGTTAACCACTTCAGATCAAATATTTGGTCATCTGGGTTTGGTAATTAGTAGCCCTGAATGCCAAGGCAGAGGAGGAATAAACCTTTATACATCACCTATCCATAGCCCTGCTTATCCTCGTCTTAAGGGAGGGCATTCACAGGCTTATCAGACCATAAGAAAACTGCAGAAGGGTCCACCACAGGATACATCAGCTTATCGGGGACTTTGTCTGGCCTTTTGGGAATCAAAGGTTAGGAGTTAGGGGCAACAGCAGTGGACAAACATCCAAAATGGTCTCAAGAATAGGGGGCAGGGGAAGGGGCTGAGGCACCTATTTCTAAGATTGTTGCATCTTTTTTGAACCTCTGAAATCTGCCTAGACTCCCATTCAAAATTCTTCATATTTAAAGAAGCTCTCTCCAAAAGATGCGTCTTCTACTGAAGAATCACGGGAAATGGAGTCACCATCAGAAAGAACTTTACCAATAGAGTGCATTTGAGAAGAGTAAGCCAGAGAATGGTCAAGAATCAGAAGCCTCATTTTCAAAGTTGAATCCATAGCCATCTTTTAAGAGGTGGGGCAAGAGTCTTGAAATGAAAGAAATCCATCTATTCCTTCTCCCAATAAGAGGAAGGAGGTGGTTGGGGGAAGCAATATGTATTTTCTGACACGACTTGTTGGGTGGGACATCTACCTTACTAGGTGCAGTGGCTCATTACCCTGATGTATCTTGATTAGTTTTCCTGGGATCACTTCCCTAACCAGAAGTGGAGGGACACCCTCTGGTCCTTCCAATTACGATAGTTCGCAATTTACCTCGGTCTGTAAAATCCTCAGCCATCAAGGCCTCTGGCACCGTATTAGCATCTACTGGGGTCTCAGCAGAGGGCATCCAAGTAGGAATCTGATGTACTGTGGATTTTGAAGCCTCAGTAAGTACGCTGGAGTCAGACAGGGATGAAAGCGTTTCTGGCCCAGGCCTTTTAAGCTTTTTCTTAAGTCAAGGGATGTTCGGGGAAGCCGAATCCAACACCTTGGAGTTGGCAGTATTTGAAGTGTGGGTCTCAAGGAAAGTGTCGAGAAGATGAATGTGACTGCTAATCAGCAAGGAATTTAAAAAAAAAAAAAAGTTAAGAAATATAAAGGAAGATTCCCCAATGGGGCACTTGTCCAAGTACTTGAAGCAATGGTACCAATGATCAAATGACAATCAGTCCAATGGATGTGTGACTTGCATTCGAGCTGGAGGCAGGATAGCCTGAGGAATTGTGCTCGTACATCTGCCTACATACCCCTACTTTTATGAAGGGAGGTCACGTCAGACCCAAGAAGGCAAAGCTTTGACACCCCAGCCAGATGTCAGCAGTAATAACTCGTATGTTAAGGATACTGCAACAGTGATTTCAGTCAGTACATCCCAAGAAGGCAAAAGCTTGAGAAGTCCTAAAAGAGGAAAATCACTGAAGGTACAGTTGAAGCAGGAAGGCACGACTCCTGGAGTCATGCTTCTATCAGTAATACTTGAAGGTATGCAACAATGGACACACTCAAAAACACAAGCAGCAGCCACTGACTGTACTAGCTAAAGTCAGCAATCAGCTGCTCAAAAACATGCAACAAGAACAAGATGAAACTAAGCTGGCAAATCTTCCTGACATCACAAAGCCTGAGCAGATGATGGATGTTAAATGGATGCAGGGGCCCATTATCCTACTACACCCCCCCCCCCCCGAGATTCTAACCTCAAAACAATTGGCTAGCCATTTAGATCTATTCTGATGGTGGGCTGTGTTGCTTTTTCTGGCTTTTACAGCTGTAGTGTCTTCCTGTAGTCTTTAGTTGTCTCTAGATAGCATCTGATTTGTCTGAGCACATCCAACAAATAAAAAAGTTTACATTCTCTATTGGGCTTTAGACAAAGATTGGTAGTTGGCTGGTCTAGAACAAGGTCATGCCCAAGACTACTTTAGGCATTAGAGTACGGTTAGCAGTTAATGATGGTATCTCTGTGAAGATACTGGAAGGTCTCCTTCAAACCTCTGCCAAGCTATACTAAAATCACAAACAACCACTGCAGCACACTAAATTCTAATAGACAACACCTGCTTTGAAGTAGGGGGAAGGAGGGTGTGGTGTGGGGAGGAGACTGGACCGGTTCAGACAACCTTATAGCAAATACACAACTTTTGTACCAGAGAGGCTAAAGTCCATCTTTGTTAATTTTAAGGACACAGACCCCAAGTTTATCCCTTCTTAGCAATCCTTCACACAGGAACAAATCTCTAGTGAGTGTGGCACCAAAGGATAACTAAAGTTCTATAAATACCTAGCTTATAGTATTTTACAAAAGGTTTCACTGAAGCCCGATACAGATGCTACATTAATATCATCCAAGAGCAAATTCTTGAAAGAAAAAATCTCAAAGAGTAGCAAATAAGCTGGCAGTGTGTACTCTTGGCAGAGAGCAAAGGCTTCCTGCATTTTGCGGAGGAAGATTTAAAACAACCAGTCAAAATCATCTGGACAAGGTGATTTTAGGACGCGTTACCAATTTCGTTTTACAGAATATGAACCAACAGTTTTCTAAAAATACTCAAAGCAGAAAGTCTAAGTTGTGTGTATAAATCTATAAAATGAAAAAAAAAATTTGACTTGTGGATTGGTTAAGACGCACTTTAGCTGCTATCTTAAGCTCAAAAGAATTAGCATGCAAAGACACTGCTTCTGGAAGACCAGTTAGGGAGGGTTGACCTACCATACTTCCAGTTCAGGAGGAGGGAATACCCACCAGAAAATTTTCTAAAATACATATTTCAATTGCCCCTTAGCAGCTAGTTCAAATGGAGTAAGACTTACATAAAGTACGAATCCCAGGGAGGGACACAATCCTTCACAGAAGGATGAATGGGGAATGTACCTCTGAAGTTTGACCAAACATTCAAAGGGGAAAGAAAAAAAAAAAAAGGGAGTCCAATGAAAATTAGGGATCAATGACAGATGAACCTTAATGGTAACTAATCTTAACCCAGAGTAAAAAAAACTGCGAAGAGTAGCCTAATATAGGTAGTACTGGAGCAGTAACGAGATCCAATTCTTTCAAAATAACCCAGAACAATACATCCATTCATTTTTATATGTTTATCAAGAGTTAGGTCTTATTGTGCACTCGTCAAGGGATTTCTGGCCATTTCTGGAAATTAATTAACAATGGAGTTAATGGAGTTAAATGAAGGCCCAAGTGGGTCAGAAGGGTTCTGAGACAAATGAATCACAGCAGATGGAGCTGAACTTAAGGTCAATAAGGGGCTATGAAAATGACCCTGGACGTGCTCAGTCTGGCTTTCTGAAAAAATTCAGAGATAAATACTAGTGGGGACAACAGTGCAAAACAGCCTTGGGGTCATTTCTGGAAATGAGGGAGTACAATATGCGGAACGTAGCACTGGTATGGAGTGCAGAGAGGCCAAAGAAAGGCTACCCCCTTCTTCCATCCTATGGACTAGCTAAGGAAGCCAATACAATAGCTGGCATTCCCCTGAAATTGAAGGACCATCAAAGCAGTTCTTGAATATATCCAATTATCACAACCAAAACACGTTTTGACAGAGGAATAAGTATGTGCCTGCTAGTTTATTTGCCAAATAGCCATGCTTTCAGAGTGAAAAGAAACCGCACCTTGAGGAAAGAAAATGTGAACTGCATCTAAATGCAGATATGTAGATGGGCCGCTGATTCAGAACAGACAATACACACACTTTACATTCAACACCCACGTCATACAACAGAAGCATCTATGGTGATGGCCCTTAAAGGGGTGGGGGGACTAACAGGGAATGTTCAGAGGTGAGGCTCAATGTATATACCCACCATCTTAAATCTGGAAGTACTGGATATCTTTACCATCTATGACATGGGATCCCTTAGCAGACACCACTAAACCAGTAGTCTCTCCCGCAACACACAGATACCTGGAACAATACAAAAATACAGTTGTATAACTCACCAAAACAGTAGACATTCAAACAGATCACTGCAAAATAACCATAATAATATGGGAGTTATACCTGCCATGCAAACAGTCTACAAAGCAGACTCCTTCCACTGTGCACTGTACATCTGTCCTTAGCATGAGTATGTGCTGGTATAAGACAGCTGTAGATCTAAACCACTAAGCTTTCTTGCCCTAAACAGGGAGGCTGAACCCTAAAGCTCTAAAATAATGTCATGTAAAATCATACTAGGTCAGAAAAGTAAGAGGGAGACCCCACCCCGGTAAGGCAAAATGCAGGAAAAGGGGGGATGGTACCTCAGCAGTGACCTAATCAAACACCTGCTGTCATGGTAAGTTAGTATGTATAGCTGTGCTACATTCATTAGATTACAGATGTAATAAGTCAACTACATGGGATGACTGTCAAAGTTGTTACGGAAGAAAAGGTGGATGGAGAAGGGTCTGAGAGTCTAGGAGTTCAATGGGGATTAGAAAATTGACGACCCAACCCCCCGCTGTAATGCGATCTTAGAGTTGGTGTATATAATTTGCAAGATTATGTGGGGGACCCAATCCTCCCCAGAAAAAGATTAATAAAATTTCATGGTTAACCCCTTTTAAACACGCTACAGTGAACTGCAGTGCCTTCTGAATTCCCTCTAGAGAAACTGACTGAATCAGGCAGTCATCTAAATAGGGTAGATATGAATGTCCTTGGCCCTGCAATAAGCAATCACTGAAGTCAAGAACTTTGTGAATACCCTGAGTATAGCAGAGAAACCACAGTGCAAGGAGGTGAAGAAACCTTCAGTGCACCTCTACAATGGTGATGTGGAGCCTGGCATGCTTTAAATACAAGATGACAAAGGCTTGAGAGAGAAAAAAAAAGGTGTGCGCATAAACTTATGCCTTCTGTTCTTGGCACCAGGAGGAGCCTATATTCTTCTCTTCCTTTTTGGTATTTGTACTTGCAGTACCACTGAGCTAGGTGGATACCCTAAAAAAACAGGGACCAAGCAAGATTATTTCCAAGGAACTGAGGGAATGGCTGTAAACGAGTCAGCTTACGATCTGGAGTTTGTATCCCTGTTCTCAGGATGGTAAGGAGCCCACTCGCTCCTGGATGATGACCTTCCACTTCTTCATAGAGAGGTCCAAAGCAGATCCTATTTTTAAGGGCGGACAAGGGGTTCAGGGGTGGGTTTAATGATCTTGACAGATTCACAACTGCACCATCTAGGCTCTGCTAAATTCTGCTTGCCACCTTTTTTCTAAAACATGCTCCTTCCCCTGCAAACTTGCCTTTTTTCCATTTAGGGTAAAGAGCCAGCCATTGTAAAGCAATTTCTTCTGTATTTCACAGATAAAAAATGGAGAGAGAAAGTGTTTTACATACTGCATATTACCCTTCTTTCTCCAGTCTTTTTAATACCTCTAACTGGGGTGGGGTGACTGGACAACCTTAAAGGGACAATTACTTGTTGCAGCTAGTTAGTACCTTTTAATGTTAAAACACACTTTGGTTAGCCAAGACAACTGGGACTACTATTCTAGTGGCAGTAGTAGTATTAAAGTAGCCTGGTCAGTCCGAGTTGGGAAAAACACAGGGAGGCTTAAAACAAGATGGATTCCACCAAAGGGGTGGTAATTCTCACGACAGCTACTTTTGATGTGCTTTTACATTAAAGTTGTTCCATGATCATCCATCTTGTGACAGAAGGTATTTACCTAGTCTCTGAATCACAAGGCATTCCAGGGAGCTTAAAATGCAAACTTTTATTGGCCAGAATAAATTAGGTGCATTTTAGCAGAGCTGTTCACCACTCAGTGGTGGCTAGCAGTGCCCTGTATAGTAGCAAATCTATAAAGCTAGCATTGAGGACTTAAACCCTTAACATAGAAAGGCTTTACTTGGAGCCAGGCTTAGGCCAGCTAGTGTCAAACAGCATTAAGATCAAAGTACTAACATCTAGTTTTCACCCTAGATACCACAGAGGTGACCCCCTGTAAAACCAAGACCTAAACCATAAGAGTCTAATCCTAATACAGGAAAAGATATGAATGTGCCCTTTCATGGTGTCTCTATGGTCAGCTTGCTATGGACATCCTGAGACAATGCAGTAATTCTCACAGACAAAACGTTCTATTCCTTAAACAGTATGAGAAATGTACACTTGTAACTTCCTTAGAAGCAAAAGTCTTGCTTACAAAATAAAACATGTCAAAACACACACTACACCCTTCACACATACCACTCACCACAACCCATAGGCTTTCTTATGAGACACTTAAAAGAAACCTCTCCAAATCTTAAAGGCCTTCTAAACTGTCAAAATGTAGCAATCACTAAAGCACACACCAAAAGAAGCACCTAACCTCTCACAAGACTACACCCAATGATCCCCCAAGAACAAAGCCCATAAGGCAAGCAAACACTTTACTTAGTACTCTTGTCATAGAGGATTCTATTGTACGACACACAGGTAGTCCTCTCACCAGGCTGGACAAAAGAACGGTTAGTTGCCTATTTGGAGTTGGGATCCACAATATCACACACATACACAGGTACCAATAAGATTCTATCATAGTTCATGTGGGTACAAATGACCAGAGATGCACCTCAATGGACTATATGGAGAGATATTATGGGATCTCTCCAAATGTGTGCCAGACATGTATGTGCCTTGCACCGAGCAGCATTCTAACTTCAAGGATAATGCCACAGTACAAACAGAAAATGGATTTTAAATTGGCCAAGTCTCTGGTGTCACTCCAAGCAGATCCAATATTTATAAGCAAGGGAGGTCATGAAAAGACCACTTTTACTTTGCCAAGGATGGTCTGCATCTGTTCCCCCGGGCTTTCAGATATTGGCTAAAACTTTATCCGCCCCTTACAGCCTTTAAGCATCATCAAAATAAGAAAACTACTAACACAGCAAAAAAAAAAAAAAAAGTCAAAGCAACCTTAAATGTGCTACTACTCAATGCTGGGAGCCCAAACAAGAAACTCCACACCCTACAAACCCTCCTCTCCCTGAAGACTGCAAGCATCTTTGCTGTTACCAAGACTTGGTTTAAAACCACAAGTATTCCAGCAGTGGAAGACTACAGTGCCCTCACATATTTAGGCCATGAACAGCATAGACGGGCTAAAAGTGTAGGTGTCTTGACCTACTTTAGCAGGAAATGCAACTCTAGGTAGGTTAAAAAGAATAATGCACTGGAGCTCATCCATATCCAAGTCTCCACAGACAAGGTTCCCTATCATGTCCTGGCCAGCTACAGGTTACCCTCTATGACCCAAGAAGCTCTCACCTAGACCTACTAGAGGTGATCAACATCCAAATACTCTACTCATGGTAGACTAAAACTAGCTCTCTACAGACTGGGACACACACACCAGCTAATTCACAGGCATAACGTTTCCTGAACATTATCAGTACAAACACCCTGTACCATACAGTGCACTCTCCACCCAGAGGATCAAACATATTGATCTAGCAATCAACATGGGAGAGTACTGCACCCCACCTCCATGTAAAGTCCTCATTGCTGATGTTGGACCACAAAGCTGTCTCCCTCAAAATAAAAGTCAACCTGGAAAACCCAAATAAACCCATAACAATAACTATACCAAAGCTAACTGCATCTTATTAAGCAACTGTGAAAACTCCTGACTCCCTCAAACTTTGTCAGCATAGCTACCTATGCAGATTTACAAAACCCTGCAAAAACAAGTAAATTGCTACATTGAGGCCTTCGTACCTACCAGAGGTAAGCCTAGATCTAACAAAAAACAAACCACACTGGTGTAATCCCTACAATAACAGGCTACGTAACAAAAGTAAAAAAAAAAAAGTCATGGCCAAGATCAGAAAGAGCAGCTCTCAAGACAAGGGGTCTCTGATGAGGTCTAATAAAGACTAACAAGGTCAATTACAAGGTCATGGGATAACCTCCCATGCTAAGGACAATCACAAGGCATTCTTCTGCTATGTCAGGAATCTTAAAGATAATACTCAGCAGTGTACAGAGCTGGTGGTAAATGGCAATCTTCACTGATCAGGGTTGCACAGCAAATCTACTTACCGATAAATTTCACTAACTTCACCTGCCACTTCCCCCCCCCAACTAACAGGGAGCAGGTCCTGAAGGTGCTTGCTAAGGCCAAAAACACTGCTTTGGTGGACCCCAACAATACCCCCAGTTGCCTTCTTAACAGCCTAAATCATGACCTAGCAGGACCACTTGAGGAACTCGAACCACAGCCTCAGAATAGGTTACATGCCAGGTGAATGGAGAGCCGCAGTGATCATCCCTCTTCATAACAGCAAATCATCAACAGACTCTGGGAACTACAAACTGCCTAGTCTAATATGCAGAGCCATGGTACAAATCATCATGGAAATGATCAACAAGGAGCTTGGCAACTTACAGGCACTGGTCCCATTCCAGATTGGCTTTAAGGGAAGGGGCTTGCCTACTTAACCTGGTAGACTTCATCAAAAGTGTCTCCTTGGCTACACATGACTGGAAAACAGTGCATACTGCCAACCTTGACGTGGCCAAGGCATTCAATATAACGTCCCACTCGGGTATTGCTGACAAACTCAGAGTTGGGCAGAAAGCTCTACATAACTTGCTGGATTGCTGGCTGGTCACAGGTAGGCCCCAAAAAGTGAGGATTGGTGAGACCACCTCCACCAAGAGACCAGTAAGAGTATCCCAGGGCTCTCTGCTGGACCCACTCTTGCTTGGCATTTACTTCCCAGTAGCCAAGGCTGACATCAAAGGCTCTGGCTCACCAAGTTTGCAGATGACTAAACTGGGAGCTATCCTACAGCCCCCCCCCCCCCCCAAGACACCAGAATCCTACAAGAGAGTTGACTGGTATGAAAGCCACCGATTAAAATGCAATGCAAATAAAAAATTAAATTACAATGACCTTTCGGAAAGCATCTACCCAAGCTAATTACTTCATCAATAAAACACCTCTAAGAGTTGACCCTATAGTTGGTGATCATCTGGTAACATATGCACACAGTAATCTTGCATTTGATCAACAGACAGCCAGATATTAAGAAAACCATTCTATGTTGTAAGCAAGGATAGGACATCCAGATCCAAGAAGTAACAGTAACTCTACTCATCCCTTATCATACCACCATCAATTACAATGTCCCTCAGGCATGTACCTATCCAGGCACTTGTAGCAGAAAGTCCTCAAAAGGCTCCTCACCAAGAGAATCCACAGTGTGAATACCCTGTTCTACACAGATTGTCTTATGGTCTCATCTCTGTATTCAGTCTCCTAAGGTTACAGAGAGGCAATCTAGGTCTAGCATACAAGGTGTCCTCAGCTCCAGCTCTGATGGATCTCTTGAACACTTGCAAGACAAACACCAGAAACTCGAGAGGCAAGGACCTAAACTTTATCTGGACCATTCACAGAACCTGCTGCAGGGGACCAATGTGCATCTCCAAGGATCCCTACGCTATGGAATATGCTCCCCATTTACGTAAAGCAGAGTTCTTCCAGACCCTGTTTAAAAGATACCTTGACCACTGCTGCATAGGACACTGCAAATTTACCCCAGCCTGGCCCCCACGTCTTTGATGGGCAGAGGTCCAAAAAGTAAGTAAATTAATCTCAACATACCCAGCACATAACATAGTGTCCTCTCCTGCTCAACTGGTGAACCTGGGAATATTGAGGCAATGTTACAATTGCCTCATGTACACAGACAATCCTCTCCTTCTCCCACAAAACACAAATACATGCGAGAGACGCAACTATACGGCCAAACTGGAGGCTGAGCTCTCTCAACATAGGACTGGCAAGACCAGACAGGAGGAGAAGGTAACCACACACACTACATACCCAGTCACACATAGTACCATCACAACTTCAAATCATACACAATCACACAGACATACTCGGAGGCTCTGACCAAAAATCTACCAAAACAGCAGAGGCCTCCAAAGCAGACACCCAAACAACTACCACCTCAGGACCCAACACATGCATCACATAGACCACACAGAGTGTCAAACAGTCACAGCCCTTAAGGCCAAACACAATGCCAGACACATTTGTCATTGGTGACTCCATAGTCAGGCACATTGACGTCCCGCTCACCAGACTGAGTAAGGAGAAGGTCACAGTAAGCTGCCTGTCGGGCGCTAGAATCCGCCACATAACGCAAGCACTCAGGTCTCTCAACAGCAAGTACAAGTACGACTCAGTCATTGTCCATGCTGGTGTCAACGACCTGAGACGTACCTCCTTGGACTACATGAAAAGAGACATTGAGGAGCTCTCTGATTATGTAGCCCAGGCAGGTATGACCCTGACCTTGAGCAGTATCCTACCTTCACCTAGAATGATGCCACAATACAGTGATAAGATGATCAGCTTTAATAATTGGCTTAAATTTTGGTGTCATTCAAAGGGGATCCAATGTCTGCCTGGGATGACATGCTGGACAAGCCACGCTGCTTCGCAAGGGACGGCTTGCACCTGTCACCCCTGGGCTTCCGGATATTGGCAAAGGCTCTTGCCACCCCCATAGTGCCTTTTTTAGGTAAAGCTCAAATTCTAAACCTACCACCCTAGAACACAAAAAAGGAAAAAAACTAAGGGTAATGCTGCTCAATGCCAGAAGTCTCAATCTCAAGATGCACGCACTCGAGGCCCTTCTCAGTATGGAGAACATAGATGTCTGTGCTGTGACAGAAACCTGGTTCAAGGCTCCTGAGAGCACCCCAGCACTATCAGGTTTCACCTCATATCATGCATTCCGGCCCCAAAATCCGGACAACACCAAGAAAGGAGGGGGGTGTCCATATTCATAAAGGACACACACACCTCAAGGTTGGTGGCAACGCACGATGCATCGGAGACCATCCAGGTGCAATTAACCATAGGCAAGACTGCTCTGCAATTTGTAGCATGTTACAGGCCACCCTCAAACTCAGGAACCTCACATGGCCTTCCTGAAAACACTGGAGGGGATAAATGTATCTCCAAATACCATCATACTAGGTGATTTCAACTACCCTAATAGACTGGGAACACTATTCAAGCCCAAACACTCTAGCCCAAAGGTTCCTGGAGTTCATAAACTCAAATGCCATGGAACTAGTCACCATCCCCACAAGAGGAGAAAACATACTTGATCTCATCATCACGAACATGGGATCACAATGTTCAACACCGGAAGTATACCCCTCACTGGTGAGATCAGATCATAAACTAATCTCGCTGGAGGTCCTCATCCCGCCCCCACCTGAAATAAAAAAAGACCACAGTGAAAAACTTCTCAAAAGCTGACTTCACACTTTTAAAAACTAGTGTTGTCTCCTTTAAGGCCCCTGAGCCAGTGGTAAACATTACTCAAACCGCTGAATCACTTACAAATGCCTTCTACCAGCACCTACAGGACTGCATGGATCAGGCAATCCCAAACAAAACTAATACTCTTTGTACCAAAGGCAAGCGTCCAGTCTGGTGGACCCCAGCCATAAACAAGCTCTACAACAAAAGGAGGAAGCTACTACAAGATAGAGCAAAATCCTTGAAAGGTAAGACACCTTTGATCATAAGTAAAAAACTAAGAGCTCTCATAAAATCATCCAAGGCAAATTTTGAGAGAAAAATCGCCAAGGACTCAAAAGACAATCATAAGGCCTTCTTTAGCTATGTTAGAAACGTAGGAGGAAACTCCCAGATATGCTCAGAATTAGTTCAAAATGATGTGAAGATTACTGAACCTACACACATTGCCAACATACTGGCTGATAGGTTCAGTGCAAACTTCTTCCCCCCCCAAAAGGAGAGATATCTATACCAGAGGATTGTAGCCTCCAAACATCTCCAACGCCCAGGTGAAAACTGCTCTCTCCAAGGCAAAAAACACAGCATCCATGGGACCGGATGGTGTCCCCGGCTGTGTGCTCCACGAACTCAATGAGGAATTAAACCCGCAGTTAGGACAGCTGTTTAATCTTAGCCTCACCTCAGGATACGTACCCAAGGAGTGGCACACGGCGACTGTGGTCCCACTTCATAAGGGCGGTGCCTCCACCGACCCTGGAAATTACCGTCCCATTAGCTTGACAAGCCTTATCTGCAAAGCCATGGAGAGGATCATAATGGAACTCATAAATAAAGACATAGGGAACTTGCAGACTTTGGATCCATCCCAGTTTGGCTTTGTCAAAGCAGATCATGCCTCTTAAACTTGGTTGACTTTTTCGAAACAGTCACCAAGGACATTGATGAGGGCAAGGCAGTCCATACAGCCTACCTCGACCCGGAAGGCCTTCGACACAATACCCCACTCAGGTATCATCGAAAAACTCATCAGCTTAAATGTAAACCCATACATCACAAGATGGGTTGCAAACTGGCTAAGTGACAGAACCCACATGGTCAGAGTTGCTGGTGCAATGTCAGACTCAAAGCCTGTCACAAGTGGTGTCCCACAGGGCTCAGTCCTGGGACCACTCTTGTTCGGCATCTACTTTTCTGAAGTACAAGCAAACACAGAAGGGTTATGGCTGACGGTTTGCAGATGACTGCAAACTGGGCGCCATAGTCGAAAACACATCTGACACAGATATCCTTCAGAAGGGCCTCACAGAAATGGATAACTGGTGCCAGAGCCATGGCCTAAAGTTAAACGCCAAGAAATGCATAGACATACCCTTCGGGAAAAACAAGGTTACCCCTAGCTACCATATAGGTGGCAATCCACTGAGCACAGAAGAAGTCATCAGGGATCTGGGGACCCAGGTTGACAGTAACCTTTCGTTTGGCACTCATGTTGCCAAAGTAGTTAGGAAAACCTTCTACATTGCCCACCTGATCATGAAGGGATTCACATCTAGATCTAGGGAGGTCATCGTCCCCCTGTACTCATCACTCATTAGACCTATGATTGAGTACAATGCCCCATTCGGAATGTATCTGATCCGACACCTGCAGCAGCTGGAAAGGCCCCAAAAGTTCCTCACCAAAAGGATAAAGGGTCTCAAAAATATGTCTTATGCTGCCAGACTGAAAGAACTCCAGCTCTATTCAGTCGCATACCGCTTGCTCAGAGGTGACCTGTGCCTGACATATAAGGCCATGTCAAACCCAGATTTGATGAATATGCTTCACCTCAAAAAATCTAGATCCCTCAGAACCACAAGAGTGGGAGACTTAAACCTTGACACGGTTATTAATAGAACGTGCTGGGGGGACAGATTCATCACCCAGAGACTCCCTATGCTGTGGAACAAAATCCCGGTACATGTGAGGCAGAGCACCTCGCTGGCCTTGTTCAAGAGGAATCTTGACCAATGGATGGGAGATCGCAGATATACCCCAGGGATTACTTCAGTGTCACTGCTTGACAGAGGCACAGCAAAATAATAGGCATAGTTTTCTTCAAACTAAAGGGGTGGCGAAAGCCACATAACTATGGGCTAGGCTTATAAATGCCCTTGGGCAGACAGCCTAGTATGAACCTATGAACCTATGAACATAATCCTTAGCTACCTCCTTACTAACATACCCCACCATATAGGTGTCCAAGGAACTCTAGGACAAAAATGAGTTGGATTGCATGGCTAGGTTTGTAAAGACCTTGGTGGTAGTTAACCTGATATGATCCCATGAACTGATGAACCTATGAACTGAACCCTATACAGTGCTGCATTCATTATCTCTGCCTTAATACTGGCTGGGAGGGGCAGTGCCCTCAACCAGACACACCTCTTAATTACAGTCTCAGTAGCTGCGGTCCTATATGACTCATCCAGTGCACCACAGCCAGATTTCACGGAGTACTTGACAGCCTGAGTACTGAGGCTGAACAGATTAAGCATCTTAATTTTCAGGTCCTTGTCCTCGACACATTCTGCCTTGGACTTTAGCCGAGCTAAGAGACTCTTGAAAGTTCAGCACATGACACTGGCATACAAGAACCTGGAAAGAAAGTCTTTTTCCCCAAAGTGATCAAGCACTCTGCTCTCCTGAACAGGAATGGGGCTCCTGGATGCAGCCAAAGAGGGTCACTTGCTGTAATTAAGAACATAACAGCTGGATCAACTAAAAGACAATTGTACAGAAGCATACATTAAGGCTCTGAAAAAGGGAAGGAATCTGATTCAATTACTGAAAACCTTTCAACACTTAAGACGGAGGTACAACACTGGCTTTAGCTCATTTCCATAAATTCTGTGCATCTTAACTGGTCCTTTGAGTACTTACTTCGCACTTTAAGACATCCTTTTTCCCCATCTATAGGTGCTCCAAAATTTGACATCTTCTGAAGATGAAGCAGAGGCTCAGGTGCCCATAGATTTGCTCAGGTGCCCATAGATTTAAAGTATAAGGGGAAGACTTCTGTTTTATTGTACGACAGCTCATCCACCTCTGAATCAGAGGTCTCTACAGTCCTCCTCTGGGATGGGCTCCATTTTCCTCTTTTGAAAAGGAGCTCTGGCCACTATAAGTTATTTCCAAGGCCGGCTGCCAGACAAAAAAAAAAAAAAAAAAGACAAAAAAGTAAACATGGGACAGGCGATCCTGCAATGTAGCCTGGGCAGTGGTCTGAGACAAAGCACTAATCAGCCTCGGCTCTAGCATATTTGAATTCACTTGTTTGAGTATGGATGTCTTATGTCTTGACTGTACTGATGTTAAGAGGATTTTGGTCATGGACTCATACCCAGTACCTGAATACTGGGATACCTCCCTTCCACTCTGTTAAAATGATCCAGGTATCAGTTCCTGTAGCTGTCAAAAAGACCTCTAGACTGACAGGACTGTCAATTTGGCCCACAAGGACATCATCAGTAAATGAGAGTATGGCAGCTTGCAAAGAAACCTCAAAATGTTTCAGCGGCAACTGACTCAGTACAAGCGTAGTTAGCACACCTCTCCAATTCTCTATCACTGGACCTAGGATAATAGCCAAAACCAGAAAAGATGTTCTCTTTCTTCCAAAACTGCTTCCCAAAGTTTGTGTTTTGTTAAAAAGGTAGTGGATGGGACTTGGCTGAAGCCACTGTCAGGTGGCACCAACTACGACACTTTCTCTGAAGTCACCAACCAACAACTACTGATAAATGCCTTGGTACCATACCTTAGATAATCCCAACCAAACATTCCCATTTACTACATTAGAAAAAGTGGATAAGTATCCAAGTGGAGACCCATGGAAAATCAATTTAGAACGTGAATTATGGTGGTAGATATAACTGAACTCAACAATATATCCTGAATATATCCTGATCTCAATGAAGTGATAGCAATTCAAAGTTTGTTAAAATTGAAAGCATATATAAAATAGTGTATAATGCATATTCTGGTAAGAATGTATTTATAAGATTATCTAGCACACAATGTTTTAAAATATTTTTATGTACACATTTTAGTATGCAACAGGTTAGATTGTCTGACATTTTTTAGTTTTGAGTTTTTAGCAGTACATTGCATCTTTAGTATAAGGTATAGATTAGTGACTGTGCATTTGTCATTGTTGCTTTAAAACACTAATCATGTAAAAAGATTTATGGAAAAATTTCCCCAGTGTGGTATTTATTGGAAACCTAGAAGCCGGATGACATGATGGATTGATTATGCTGGTACAACTACGAACTGCTGCAACAATCTGAAGATGGGGCAGGCCAACACCCCTCAAAACTGAATGCGACTCTCCTATTTGACCCATCATTTAAAGTCAAAGGGGGAACAGAGCTCTGTCAGGATGGCTGCTAGTCTCCTTGCAGGCAGGCATCCCATGTGGCAGGACTGCAACAGTAAACAATATGATTAACACCTGAAAATAGAGTTCTTGCAATGCATCTGAAGAACAGTATTGGCTATATGAGCATACACCCTCCAAGTAGATCAATGCTGCAATATGAGAATTATACAGCAAGTGGACATCTAACCAGACATCCAAACCTTTCTGACACTAAATGTCAGCAGAATACATAGTTTAAAGGAAGTGCCTATATCATCGCACTTGAGACCCAGGAAGATTTTATATATGCATCAATGTCCTCCTAAAACAGAAGGCAAATAAATCAGAAAGGAGTATTAGGAGGAAGCCTGCACTACAGAAGTAATCTTACTCATCAGGGTTAGCATGTTCAACCAATATGATGTTAATCTTAGAAATTACTGCTGTGGTATGATTCACACCATGAGGGAAGACTGCTAAAGCAGTACCACAGCCAGACAGGCTTACAAGTGAGGAAGCATACAAACTTTGCAAAACTGAGATAGTAAAACCTGCACTGCTCTTGGTGAAGGACCAGCTTAGAGTGCATGCAGTGGTTGTAAAACCGGTCTGAAGACAAGAATGACCAACATGTTCCGGACATTATTCACCCTGGCTTTACATTAAAAGTGCCTTGTACCTTAAGGGAACTTTTGTGCGCTCCCCCCAACCAGGTTAGAGGCATCGGATGTCGAGAATCTGGATCCTTGTTGAGCATAAAGAATGACACCTAGATTTGCCTTGACCTGTACCATCAGCCAGTGAAATTCCCTGCTGATGGAGGAATGAGAATGATCAACTGCTTAAGGCACTGCAGGTACCGGCATAAACATTTCACTACAATTTATTCACAGGTAGTATCACGGTCCCTCTGGTGAAACCAGAGTAGGCCGTGTAATAGTCTGCAGACAGTCCTTGCAGGCATACAAGATACGATGGAAGCCTTGGAAAAGAATGAACTGAGGATTCCCAACTTGCACCTAAAGAGAGGGGCACAGTGCAATTCTTTGTCGAAATCATCCCAAGAATATCTGGTTGGTGACAGGTTGAGGCTGGACCTTTGCAGGGTAACAACCTTATTCTGGTGAAGTACTGCAATGAACTTCAATGCTTCATTTAACTCATACTTAGACATTGCCTGGAATTCACATCAATACAAAAGCCCAGGAAAAAGCCACCCTTACAAACAAATCCACATGATCAAAACAGAATCTGATGGGACAGTGTACTGTCAGCAAAACTATTGTAACCCATTTTCTCCCCACACACCACCTAACCCCACTGCTGTACAATTCTTGGAAAAAGGGCAAAGGATCACCTACTCCATTCCACATCCTGGCTGCAGATTTACAGCAGTTAACCGTGAAATCGAACTGCAAAAAATTAAAATACGAACAAAACATTCAGAACCCATGAAAATAAAGTTACGTACTAACCATAACTATACATCTGTGTTGTCTATTTGCATTCAACAAATGGGTTTGGATCAGACTGCCACATTCTCTACAATCTAGGATCACTCTCAAGCTCCTTTCTTATTCATAAAGCCCCTGACCACCTCGTTACCTCAGATCGAATTTGCTACTATTATACAATACCATAAAGTATCTCACTCGATACTGCTATAACAAAAAAGTGATAGCGGAAAGATCGGTGCTCAAACAGGAACCAAGGTTCCCAACAATTCTGTTATGTCTCTCCTAAAGACATGGGTAAGGGGAAGGTGAGGGGGGGGGGGGGTTGAGGAAGAATGAAAATGGACAACACAGATGCATAGTTATGGTGAGTACACAAGTTTTTACATCTGACAGTCATTTTCATTCACTCAATGAATGGGAGCATCTCCAGCTATGGTAACCGTGGGTGGCCCTCATGGAAGGATGTTCCAGAGAACCACAGAACCAAATGCAGGTCTGTTTCTGGAGATTGTGTCCAATTTGGGATAAGCATTAGACCATGTGGCAGCTGCACAAATGTCATCAATGGAGGCTCTAGCCCAAAAGGCAGCTAATGTTGTTAGTCGAGTGTGCTTTTGTGGTGGTCTTGGCAAGGTTAGGTCTCTCAAGGACTAAACGTAGGAAATAAAATGTATTCATTTGGCTAGTGTAGATTTGGAGACAGTCTCCTTTTCTAGCAATAATCAATGATCCGTTTTCCTAACATCTTTAGTCCTGTGAAGGTAAAAGTGAAGAAAAGCAAAGTTGCCCGTGTACATGTAAGAGATGAAGGGCATATTCTCCTTGTCAAATTCAGGAAAGAAAAGTGGTGAATTGGTCACGTGAAAGATATTGGTTTCAGAGGTAACGTTTGGTAGAAAGAATTGGTGTGTAAAAATCAAATACAGTGGTTTCGAAGAGAGTGCTTGGAGTTCAGAAACTTGTCTTGAAGTTATGGCCACCAGAAAGACCGTATTCCAAGACAGAAACTTAAGGTCTACATTAGCTGAAGGTTCAAAAGGCAAATGCACCAAAGTTTATAATACCAAAGTCGTATCCCACATGTGGAGTGGGGTCCCTAATTGTAATTGGGGGGTCCAAGTAAAAAGGTACATTTAAGACCTTACATAACTTGGATGAAGCCAGAGGAGAAGCATCATCTCCTGTGTTGCAGTTGGAGATGGCTGCTAACTGAACTTTTGATGGTGGATAAACTTGCCCCACTTTAAAAGATGGAGGCAAGGAAATCTAAAACAGCAGGGAGTGGAGCAGTGAAAGGATGCAGCTCTGATGAGCCCAAAAAGAAAACCTCTTCTAGTTACTCTTATAAATCTTACTAGTCGAAGGTTTGCAAGACTAAAAAGAATTTTGAGAATTGGGAAGGAAAGCCTGGAATGTCTAGCCATCACTGGAATTGGAGAAACTATGTGGTTAACTTGAGGCCTGTAATGTCCGGATGAAACATCACTGACTGGTTTGACAGGAGGTCTAGACTGGGATCCAGTGTCCATGGAGGACATACTAGGTGAGAACATAGGAAGGGAAACCACACCTGACAAAGCCAGAAGGGGGCAATGAGGGTTACTTTGCTCCTCAGCGTGCTTTCTGAAGAAACTTGAGGATTAGAGGGAGGGGAAGGTAAGCATAAAGGAGACCGGAGGACCAAACATTGACAGCATCTCAGTGAATGTCCCTGAAGGGGAATTGGGGCAAAGAAAGTACAGTTGTGTACACTTACCATAAATGTAGATGTTAGAGTGTATTCACTGTTGCAGTTATCACATTTGGGTTATCTGCCTGCAGGTAGCCCTCAGCCGGCCTGAATACCACAGTCTTGGATTCCTGCGTTGAATGCTGTCTTTTCTTCCATGACGTCAGGGGTATATAAAACATGCAGCCGATGCCATTACATCAGTTTTTCTTGCCCTAGATGTCAGGTGCTCCCACAATGGGAAGCAATTATATGTTATGGTACCCCTCCATCAAAAAAAAAAAATACACCAAAAAGCTTAAATACACCAAAGAAGGAAAGGTAAAGCCAAGAGAAGTCAGGGGGGCTGGAGGGAGGGTAACCTGGACTGCAACAGTGAATACACTAACATCTACATTTACGGTAAGTGTACACAACTGCACTATGTTCATGTTTCACTGTTACAGTTATCACATTTGGGTTGATTCCCAAAGCTAAGGAAGGGAGGAGGAAGTTAGAGAGCTTTAGCGACAGCAATTAAGCCCTGCAAGACTGCAGTGGCAAAACCAGCTCTGGATTTAGAAAAAATAGGCATATGGTAATGCTTGGTGAAGGTATGTACAGAGCTCCAGGTAGCAGCTTCTAGGATGTCCCTGGTAAGGACATCTCTGAGAAAGGCTGTAGAGGTAGATGCAAGCCCTGGTGGAATGTGATCTTATCCCCTTACGGGGTAGGTTTTTCATGGAGCTTATAGCAGAAATTAATGCAATGGGCTATTCGCTTTGAAATGGCCTTCCCCTCTGTCTCTGCAGCAAAGCCAACTAGCAGCTGTTCAGATTTTCTGAGAGGCTTAGTCCTGTCCAAATAAAATCGAAATTGTCTGTCCACGTTCAAAGAGTGCAGTATTCATTCTCCTTTGTTTTGTGGATTCGGGAAAAAGGTAGGCAAATGAATGGACTGATTAAGGGCCACACTAGACACCATCTTGGGCATAAAGGAAGGATTGGTCCCGAGGGAAACCCCTGTCTGCATGGAAGATAATGAAGGGCTCCAACTACCATGAGGGCCTGTAATTCAGACACTCTTCTTGCTGAAGTGATGGCTAGAAGGAATGCTGTTTTCCACGAATGGAATTTCAACTCTGCAGTTGCAGCTGGCTCAAAAGGAGGGAGAGTGAGCTTTTCCAATACAAAGTTAAGGTCCCAGGCTGGAGTAGTGGCTCTCCTGGGGGGTCTTAAATTTTTGGACCCTCTGAAAAATTGCTTTAGCAGGGGGTAAGAGAAGAGGGGTGGTTCAGTATTATAATGTGCTGAAATGGCAGAGGCATGACTTTTAACTGACAAGAAGGATAAGCCCTTGTGGAGCAATTCTGTTAAGTACTAAAGTATATGAGGTAAGCTGGGCACCGTTGTGCCCATCTCCAGAGTGTGGCTCCAGGAACAGTATATTTTCCACTTTTCAGCATAGGATTTTCTAGTACAAGGCCTCCTTGCCTCCAGAATGACATATAGCACCTGCTTACTGAGGGGATGCTAATTGGAGAGATCAAGGAATTAGCCAGGCTGCAAGGTTCAGGGTTTGAAGCGGAGGGTGCAGAATCTGGCCGCCTGCTGGTACAGCAGGGAAGGGATCAGAGGCAGGTGCCATGGTTCCAGCAGTGTCATACTGTGCAATTTGTCCAATTGGTAGTTCTGAGGGGAGGCAAACAAGTCTATTTCTGGAGTCCCCCATTTGTTCAAGAGGTTGAATATTTTTGGTTCCAGTTTCCATTCGTGTGGGTCCATGAGATTTCTGCTTAGGTCGTCCGCCAGTGAATTTAGCTTGCCTGGCAGGAATTGAGCCTGTAGGTGCACTTAGTAGCTCAAGGCTGTGTTCCACAGAGCCATGACTAGTCTTCAGAGAGGGTACGAGAGGGTTCCCCCCTGCTTGTTTATGTACCACATAACTGTGGTGTTCTGTCTTTACTAATAATTGTCCTGGAAGAATGTGGCCTTTGAAGAATTCTCAGAGAATTCTGTACAGCTAACTATTCTTTTGGATGATATGCAGGGGCATCTGTCTCTGGTTCCATTTGCCCTGAATGCACTGCCCTACCAAGTGAGCCCACAATGCATAGTCTGAGTCTGTTAGGGTTTGGGCGGCAGGGGGTAGAGTGAAAGAGCCCCTTGTTGTGGTAGCAGGCCTCTGCCCATCAAAGGAACTCTGTCTTGATACAAGGAATGATAAGAATCATTGATTCCAGATCCTGAGAATGTGGACACCATAGGCTTTTTAGATACCATTGTAATTTCCTCATATGCAGTCTTGCATATGGAATTACTAGAATGCAAGAGGCCATGAACCCCAGGGTTTGCAGAATTTTCCTTGCAGGTAGCTGGGTCTTTGCGGCCAGTAGTTTGAAGTAGGTTGTCAAACTTGTTTCTCTGGAGTGAGGAAACCCATCTGGGAAGTTGTGTTCAAGCTTGCTCCCAGGAATACAATCTGTTAGCAAGGTACTAGGTGAGATTTTTCATTTATGGTGTACCCCAGTGAGGTTAGAAGATTCTTTACGAATGCCAGATGTTTTAAAAGCAAATCCTGGCTTTCTGCTTGAATCAGACAATTGTCCAAGTATGGGTATAGCTGAATATTTCTCTGCCTGCACAATGCAATGGCTGGAGCTAGACAATTTGCGAATATCCTGGGCGCAGTAGATAAGCCAAAGGGAAGTGCAGAGAACTGATAGTGCATGGAACCTACCCTGAAGCGTAGGTATTTCCTGCAAGATTCCCCTATTGGAATGTACAGGTAAGCTTCCTTTAAGTCTAAGGTTGCCAACCAGGCATCTTTGCCAAGCATAGGAAGAAGCTGTTGAAGTGTTAGCATTTTGAATTTTGGAATTACCAAAAAAGGTGTTTAGAATAGAGAGGTCCAGGATAGGATGCCAGGAGCTGTCTTTTCTGGGTACCAGAAAAAGTCTTGAATAAAAACCTTGGCCCTTTCTTTTGCTGGGACAGGCTGAATAGCCCTGATACTTACAAGAGAGAACCTGCTGTTGGGCCTCTGCCCACTGATTTGGGGGTAGGTCCGTCCAACCGTTAGGGGTTGGTAGGGTGTGGAAGTAGAATCTGTATCCTTGGGAAACTATATTCAAAACCCATTTGTCTTGGGTAATGAATTACCAGTTTTTTGCATGCAAGACTAGCTTTCCTCCTAAGGAAGCAGGCAGGAGAGCAGGGCTTGGAAGAGTTGAGATTAAGTCATTGTGCCATTTTTCCATATGGGGTGCCTTACTACTCCCCTGCTTTGGAAGTGTGAGCCCCCCGCTGCTTAGGCCTGTGCATAGCCTGAGACTGTAACCTAGGTGGTCTGTTGTTCCTGGGTTTGGACAGAGGGCCTGGAAGAGACTGGAAAGGACCAATTCTTTGAAGGCCAATGCCTACTAAATCTGGGAGGTTCTACTTGCAGGAACAGTTTGCATAGATTTAGCTTTTTCCTCCATCTTTTTGAGGACAACTTCTGCTTTGTTGCCAAACAGGCGGCCCTGGTTTAAGGGAGCATCCAGTAATTTAGCTTTAATATGATCTGGCAAGTTTTTCTCCTTAAGCCAAGCATACCTTTAAGTACAGACCCAGTGACAGCAGCCCTGCAGGATGCTTCTAGAGAGTCAAAATCACATTGCAAAGTATGTTTACCAACTTGTTCTGCAGAATGCATTAAATCCTGTAATTCTTTGTGTTCATCACAGTCTGGAATCAACATAATGTTCTGTTTAAGGACTTCCATAATATGCTGCTGGTACTTTGGCCATTAGGGCTTTAAATTGCCAGTTTCATATGTTAAAGTAGATGTGTATACCTTCTTACCCCATCTGTCCAAGGCCCTAGAATCTCCACCAGAAAGGGTAGGATTTTTGGCAGCAGTAGCCTTAATGTCCTTTGGTCCTTGTGAAATGGTCTCTGGACCCGCAGTAGGATTCTTGAAGAGGAACTTGAGAGTCAGGTACTCTGCAATACCAGTCAGGTTTACTGGGAGCTGGAGTTAAGGTGTCTGGGGGAAGGCTGGATTTCAGGAAAGCATCATCTATAATGTCCAGAACAGGAGGGATAGCTAAAGGCCTGTGTTGAGGAAGGAGTAAGAATTCTCTAAGCCTCTTTTTGGAGTCACGAGTAACCCTGGCTTTCCCAGCGGAAATGCTCCAAGAGCATGCAAGGTTTCACCAAAAGAAAAATCTTCTGGAGGGGAAGCAGAGGGAACAGAATCCTCTGCATCAGAATCCTCATAGGTAGATAAGGGCAAATCCTGATAATCAGAAGAAACAGAAATACCAGATTCCTGATCAGAAGGAAAATCGGTTCTAGGTCTCAGAGGGGGAAGGCTGGCTTCCCCTAATTAAAGGTAATAAGGTAGTCAGCCATTCTAAGCGTTTATTTTTTTAGGCATACGGGCCTGACCATGCGGTTTGGACGTCTGTTTTCTACGCATGCTGCGGGTTTTAGGCCTGGATGAAGAAGATGGGAGTCTGTTTAACATGCAAGTCTGTCGACCTGAATACTTCCTCAGAAGCCGGTGCCTGCACAGCGGCTCTAGATCCATCCGAGGTAGAGACATCTGCAGGTGCCATAGTCGAAGAAGCATCTCACAGCATATCGGACTCCGAATGGGTCTCAGTAGAGGCCTGTGAATCTGAAGTAGCAGGTATCAGGGGCTGTGAAAGCACCAGAGTACCGGCGGACTGGCGACTAGCTTAACGGAAACGTCGTTGGCAGTTTTGGACCTATGCAGGCTGTCTTGTCTTTTTCCTTACGTTTTTTTCGGAATATCGGTAGTCGGATGGCTTACCGAAGCCACTTCTGGATAGTTATACAGAGTACCAAAATAATTTGCTGCAAATATAGCCAGACGACGAATAGTTTGGGGTTGAATAAGGCACAAAACCGACAGCGAGGGACATCATGGTCTGGGCCTAAGCAAGGAATGCAGTACGAATGAAAATCTTTGAGGGATTTGCTTTCCACAGGTAATACAATTGTTAACTTTTACTGACATTCGTTAAGAGCAAGAAAAAGGATCCCAACGGGCTACTTAGCTTTTTTGAAGACTTTGGTTCTGAAACTTGAAAACGAAAGCCGATCAGCACTTGCGAACTGCTTCTGCTTCGGGCACCGCGTGGCAAGAAAGACTTATGTAATGGCGTAGGCTGCATGTTTTATAGCCCTGACAACCTGACGTCATGGAAGAGGAGACAGCATCTTATGCAGGAATCCAACACTCTGGTATTCAGGCTGGCTGAGGCTACCTGCACGCGGATAACCCAAATGTGATGACGTGAAACACTAAGAACAATCCTGCTGCATTTGTTGAGGACAGAGACAAATAGATCATAGCAAGTTTGACCCCATTTGTGGAAGATCTTATTTGCCAGTGATTGACAGACACTTTGTGAGGCATCAGGATGGTCCTGAGTTTGCCTGCTAAGATGTTGGACTTCTCCAGTGTGTGCTTTATTACAAGAAAGTGGTCGGAAGAAAAATCTCCCACTACCAAACTCTCATTTCTTCTCAGCAAAGAGGGCAAGTTCTGGTCCCCCTCCCCCACTTGCTGATGTACCAAACTACTGACTGTCCATTTGAATAGCGATAGCTCCTAGCAGAAGAGCTTCAGAAAGGCCTGCAACACTAAAAGCACCGGTCTCATCGCCAGGACATTTATATGCAAATTGGTCTCCTCTGGGGACCACGTGCCTTGAATGGTCCATCCCAAGTAATGCCCACCCCCACCCAGGAGGCATCCATGGTCATTGTGATGTTCAGGGGAGAAAGACTAAATGGACATACTTGACCAATCTTTTCAGAGTGTATCCAACCACAGCAGCGATTTTCTGCAAACCTGAGAATTTTAAATCTAATGTTGCAAGGGAAGTCGAGAATACCACTGCACTACTGAAGTCCACTGAAGAATTTTTATATGAAGACAAGCAGTGGTTATTAAAGTTACTATAGCAGCCATCGACCTAGGGCTACCATTTTTGCTGGCAGAAAAGGATAAAAAAAGTACAGTTTTGTACCTACCATAAATGTAGATGTTAGAGGATCCACATTGCTGCAGTCATAACCTGTGGGTAGTCCGCTGTCCTCGGTCGGCCCGAATACCAAAGAGCTAGGCTGGCGTCTGTCATTGTCGCCTAGAGCTGACGTCAGTACGTAGTAGTACTTAAGCGCATGACCGACGCCATATCCTCAGTCTTTCTTGCCCCAGATGTCAGAAGGCCTAAAAATGAAGGCCAGAACTAAAGTAGTAAAAGCCCAACAACCACCAGTGTGGACATAGAGGGTATCCCAAAAAGAAACCCAGCAACCACAACTATAGAGGGGAAGGAGGGAGGGATAATTGGACTGCAGCAATGTGGATCCTCGAACATCTACATTTATGGTAGGTACAAAACTGTACTATGTTCTTCGTCTCACATTGCTGCAGTCATAACCTGTGGTAGAATCCCAAAGCAAAGGAAAAGGGAGGCTGGCAAACTACAAAGCATTAGGAGCTGCTAACATGCCCTGTAAAACTGCAGTGGCAAACCCAGCCCTGGACTTGGAATAAAGAGGGAGATGGTAATGCTTAGTGAAAGTGTGTACTGAACTCCAAGTAGCTGCCTCCAAAATATCCTTAGTAGCTACACCCCTTAGAAAAGCAGTAGAAGTGGCAGTAGCCCTAGTAGAATGAGGTCTGATCCCAGCAGGAACATCCTTCCCATGATGAGAACAACAAAAAGCAATACAATGACCAATCCACTTTGAAATAGTCTGCTTTGAAACAGCTTTCCCTTGTGAACTCAAAGCAAAAGAAACAAATACCGGTTGAGTCTGTCTGAACTCCTTAGTTCTGCTCAAATAGTAACGTAACTGCCTGTGGATATCCAAAGAATGCAAGACTTTTTCCCCTTTATTTTGGGGATCAGCATAAAAAGTAGGCAAATGAATAGACTGGTTCAAGGCCACATTAGAAACCACTTTAGGCATAAAAGTAGGGTTAGTTCGCAAAGAAACTCTATCCTTGTGAAATATCAAAAAGGGTTCAACTGCCATGAGTGCCTGCAATTCAGATACCCTCCTAGCAGAAGTAATGGCCAACAAAAAAGCAGTCTTCCAAGACAAAAACTTCAGTTCAGACGTAGCTGCAGGTTCAAAAGGAGGTAAAGTAAGTTTCTCCAAAACAAAATTGAGATCCCAGGAAGGAGTAGGAGCTCTACGTGGGGGGTCTTATATTCTTTGCCCCTCTAAGAAATTGTTTGAACAAAGGATGAGAAAATAAAGGAGGGTCACAATCATAGTGAGCAGAAATGGCTGCAGCATGAACCTTCACAGAAGAGAATGACAAACCCTTGTCCAGTAATTCAGTAAGATACTGTAGTGTAAAACTCAAATTAGGCACTGACGCATCAAAACCCTTTGCAGTGCTCCAAAGAAAAAATCTCTTCCATTTATCAGCATAAACTTTTCTAGTGCTAGGCAGCCTAGCTTCCAAAATGACATTCAAAACCTGTTGAGGAAGCTGAGACCCCGCCGGCTCCATCACAGAATACGCCAGGCTGTCAGATGGAGGGACTGCACCTGAACCTTGAGAAAATGATTGTTTGACTGGGACAACAAATGAGGAACCTGTGGCAGAAGCCAAGGAGGCTCCTGGATTAAACTCCTCAGCAGAGGATACCAATGCTGACGCGGCCAATCTGGTGCTATTAGAATCATGCAAGGCTTGTCCTGCCTGACTTTCAAGAGTACCTTGGGGAGAAGGGGCAGAGGAGGAAAAGCATAAACGTGAAGGTTGTTCCAACTGAAAGATAGAGCATCCACTTTCCAAGCATCTGGGTGGAACATCTTTGTGCAAAATTTTGGAAGTTGAAAATTCAGTGGAGCAGCGAACAGATCTATGTCTGGAGTTCCCCAAGCCACAGTCAATTGTTTGAAAACCTGAGGATCCAGTTTCCACTCGTGGGGATCCACAATTTGCCTGCTCAACATATCTGCTAGGGAGTTCTGAGCTCCTGGCAGAAACCGTGCTTGAAGATTGATTCGAAAACTCAGAGCAGTCTCCCACAAAATCATTGCTTGCCTGCAAAGAGGGTAGGAATGGGTTCCCCCCTGCTTGTTGATGTACCACATGACTGTTGTGTTGTCTGTTTGAATCAACACCTGGCCCGGCTGAAGCAGGTCCTTGAAGGCCATCAAAGCAAATTGAACTGCTAACATCTCCATGTTGATATGCAAATGTAGTACTTTGGGAGGCCACATGTCTTGTATCCATTTCCCATTGAAGTGTGCTCCCCAAGCCAAGTCCGAGGCATCCGTCGTTAGGATCTGACTCGCCTCTGGTCGGGTCACAGAGAGTCCCTTGTTTAGGTGACATTCCTGAGCCCACCACAAGAATTCCTTCTGGATGCAAGGTATAATCCGAATGACAGTGTCCAAACCGTGGCAGTGTTGAGTCCACACACTTTTGAGATACCATTGTAGCTTCCTCATATGCAGTTTGGCATTGGGAAGTACTAGAATGCAAGATGCCATGAACCCCAAGGCTTGAAGGACTGTCCTTGCAGTCAGCCTGGACATTACTGATAACTGCTGGAAGTAAAGATGAAGAGTTCTTTGTTTGTCCGGGGTCAGAAATGCCACCTGAGAAGCTGTATTCAGTCTCACATCCAGAAAGCACATGTCCTGAGAGGGTACTAGACTGGACTTTATTTCGTTCACAGAATACCCTAGGCACCTTAAAACTGCCATTACATACTTGAGATGTTGTAGTAATAGGTCTTTGTTTTGAGCAAGAATCAGGCAATCGTCCAGATAAGGGTAAATTTGTATTCCTCTCTGTCTGAAAAAAGCAATCACAGGAGCCAGAACTTTTGTGAATACCCTGGGCGCAGTAGATAAACCAAAGGGCAATGCAGAGAACTGATAATGCGAAGTACCAGCCTGAAATCTCAGGAATCTCCTGCAACTGGGCCTGATAGGGATGTGAAGATAGGCCTCTGAGATCCAGGGTTACCATCCAGTGATCTTTGCCTAGCATAGGCAGAAGTTGTTGTAATGTTAACATCTTGAACTTTGGAATGTCTAGGTAGGTATTGAGAATGGACAAATCCAGAATTGGCCTCCAAGTGTTTCCTTTCTTTGGCACTAGGAATAGACGGGAATAAAATCCTAGGCCTACTTCTGACGGAGGGACCACCTGAATTGCCTCCATCTGCAAAAGCAGAGAAATTTGCTCCTGAGCCTCCAGCCTTTGCTGAGGAGGCACATCCGGCATGCCTTTGAAAGGAGGAAAAGTGTGAAAATAAAACTTGTAACCTTGATTTATTATATCCAACACCCATTGGTCCTGGGTGACCAAATTCCAGTTTTGTTTGAAAAGTCCCAATTTTCCTCCTAGAGGAGCTGCCAGTAAAGAAGGGTCTGGCAGCGGAAGATACAGGTCATTGGGTCTGCTTACGAAAGGGCTGACCCCTACCCTCACCAGAAGACTGCAGGAGAGCTCCAAGTCCTAGGCCTGAAAGAACCCAGAGCGTGAGCCCTGCTTCTACCACGTCTAGACCTGCCCTTAGACTGATAATCCAAAGGATAAGACCATCCTCTAGCAGGCAAATTCCTACTAAACTTAGGGGGCTGCACCTGCATAAAATCCTTGACCGTCTGCATAGACTTAGCCTTATCGTCCATCTTTTTCAAAACTGATTCCACAGGAGGGCCAAAAAGTACTTCAGATTGAAGAGGAGCATCCAAAATCCAAGCCTTAACATGCTCTGACAAATTTTGATCCTTAAGCCAGGCATGTCTACGAATAACTGAACCTGTAGCAGCCACCCTGGATGAAGCCTGAAGAGCATCAAAACCACACTGCAAAGAATGTTTGCCAACTTGATCTGATGCATGAACCAACTCCTGGAGCTCCTTACACTCTCTATACCCTCAGATAAAGCATCCACCTTAGATTTCAATTGACCTAACAAAAAATTCTGATACTTCAGAATATGAAATTGGCAATTCAAAGCCCTCATAGCTAACGTAGAGGAGGTGTACACTTTTTTCCCCCACCTATCTAACGCTCTAGAATCTTTATCCAAAGGAACTGGATTCTTAGCCACAGAAGCCCTAACACCCTTCGGACCTTGAATAATAGTTTCCAGATCAGCTCTAGGACTCTTGTACAAATACTTATGTGCATCTGGAACTCTGTAATACCTGTCTGGCTTAACAGGGGCCAGAGGCAAAGAATCCGGATTAAGGGAAGATTCAGAAAAAACATCCTGAACAACATCCAAGACAGAAGGAATAGCCAAGGGCCTACGTTGTGGCAGAAACAAAAATTCCCTAAGCCTTTTCCGAGAATCTGAAAAATCTTGACCTTCCCACTTGAAATGTTCCCTCATGGAATGCAAAGTCTCAGAAAAAGAAAAATCCTCTGGGGGAGAAGCAGACTGACAGGAGTCCTCTGCATCCGAATCTGAATAGGAAGGGAAATCCTGAATTTCTTCAGCTGAGGATTCAGAGTAGTCAGAGGAATGATCCATTCCCTCTAAATCTGCCTCCACCCTAGGCCTCTTCTCTGGGGGTGGCATAGAACCCCTGATCAAAGTAATCAAGTCCTCTGCCATTTTCAACATATGCTTTTTGGGAACAGGGGCTGGAGAGCTAGAACTATGACCCGGGCCAACAAGACAAGGTTTGGCCTTAGCATGGCCTTTAGCCACTGAAGTAGAAGGCCTAATAACCTTTTGTAAAGCTGGAACTACAGACACCTGAGAAGCACCCTCAGCCTGGCCTAACTCCTGAGAGGCCAACTCCTGTAAAAGTAAAGGTTCCCCCTGGGATTCAGCCGAACCCTCGGCAGGAACCAGATTCAACCGGAGGCTCCGTAGAACCAGCGTCCGCAATGGACAACTCATCCGGTTTAGACCTTAAAGATTTATCCTTGCGCTTTTTAGCGGTAGCAGGCGGAGGATCCCACGGCATGTTATAGTTACACCGTTTACCAAAAACAAGCCTGGCACAGTCTAATCTTCGTTTAATGGTGCGCTTATTAAATCTAGCACAAAAGCGACACCCGACCACGTCGTGCTCAGGCCCCAAACAAGGAATACAGAAAGAATGATAATCCCTATGAGGTATCTGTTTCCCACAAGAAATACAATTAACTTTTTCTGACATCCAGATAACTGAGGCAAGAAAAGACAAAAATTTTCCCAACGGGGTACTTAGCCCAGCTTGGTCTTCGGTCTGAAACTCGATAAATGAAAATTTCAGAACGCCGAACGGCACTTGCAAACGCTGCTTCTGCTTCGGACCACGTGGCAAAAAAGACTGAGGATATGGCGTCGGTCATGCGCTTAAGTACTACTATGTACTGACGTCAGCTCTAGGTGACAATGACCGACGCCAGCCTAGCTCTTTGGTATTCGGGCCGACCGAGGACAGCGGACTACCCACAGGTTATGACTGCAGCAATGTGAGACGAAGAACATCTATGCAATTTCATAGTACCTCTGTTTTGAGGCAGAAGAGGTAGACAATTAAATGTCTAGACAAGCCACTATAAACTCCAAAACTTGAACTGGCTGAAGTTGAGACTTGGTCAGATTGTTAGCAATTCCCAGAGAGAGTGAGACAGTTGAAGCAAGTAATCCCTGGTTCTTTCTTGAAGATGTCTGGTTGATGTAAGAAGCCAGTCGTCCAAGTAAAGAAATACTCTGAATGCTAGCAGTTTTAGATGACCTGCTACCACTGCTATGCATTAGGTGAAAAACCTGGGGCTGTGGTGAGACCAAAGGCAGGGCTGTGAACTGGTAGTGACTGGCATAGGCATGAGCACCTTTGAGAGTGCCTGATCATTTTCAAGTGACAGTATGTCTTGATTATAGCACATCCAATTGCCCTTCTGCAAGAGAGGCAGAATGGACTGAACTGTAACCATCCAGAACTTGGAATTCTTTACAAACAGATTCAGATAAGTGAGATCCAAAATGGGGGGTTTTGGGTCCCCCGTTTTCTTTTGACACTAAAGAACCTTGAGTAAATTCTAGATCCTCTATGGTCCGAGGGGACATCTCGGATGACTTGTCCAGCAGCTTTTGAATCTCTACAGCTAATGCCATTTGACTGGATGGAATATCAGGGAGACATTCTTTTCTTTTGGGGAACTTGTAAAAAAAAAAAAAAAAAAAGAGTGAAATATCCTCTGGATATGATCCTTTGCACCCAAAAGTCTATCTTTTGTGATGGCTATCCAGACTTTTAGGTGCAAGGACAAGCAACCCCCCCCCCCCCCAACAACTGCCTCCCAAGAGGGACAGTCAGGTAACCTTTCAGGAGCACTGAAAGGATCTCGCCAAGAAGGAATCTCAAGATGGAGCCTTCTATGTCGTGTGGGCAGTGTCTTCCCTTGTAGCTATTTCCACCTCTGCCTCTTGGGGGGGGGGGTTCTCCATGTGATTCTTGGAAAGGTCCAAGAGATTTATGAAACCACATCTTTCTACCACTGCTCGAGTCCTAGAAAAGCATCTGTGCAGGGTAGAAAAGCAGATTCCCACGGCCAACAAGGTCTTTACATCTTGCTCACTGCGGGAAAATGTCTCCGACAGTTGGGCCAAACAAAGATAGTCCATCAAAAGGAGTGCTGATGAATGACACCTTGAAGGGGTCTGCAAATTAACTTGCATTTGATATGGGGGGGGGGGGGTAACCCAAGACCCAAATGTTTCCAACACCAACAATTCCTCCTGGGAAGGGGGTTTAGAAAATAAAACACCTTTCTGGCGAAGGATGTCTTAAGATGTCTCCAAACGAAACATCTTCAGGTGGAGATCTAGGGGACCCCCCTCCCTTAATCAAAATATGTCTTCTGTGAGGTACTCCTACAGGGAATTCAAATACCTCTTTACACAAAAGTTGAAACTGCTCAGGGTTGAAAGAAACCCTCTCCACCACATCAAAGGCAGAAGGGCCAGGAAAAGCACAGGACAATACGACAGGAGCAAAGATCCTCAGCGTAGACAATCCAAGGCCCTCCCAAACACTCTGCTCAGAGAGAAGTCTGAGAAGAGTCGTCCAATGCCGAAGCACTGAGGGGGAAGAGTCAGCTAAAAAAACTTCAGAGTCTAAATCAACCCCTCGGATCAGACTCTTCAGCTAAAAGAAACAGTGCTCCAAGGGTGTAGGAACAAACTGAGTCAGGGAAGTCACCCAAGTGGAACAGAAGAATCTTTGGATCAGATGGTTCAACTCTCAGAGATCTTGGATCCCAGGATTCCAAGGCGGCAGGCTGGATTGGAGAAGGAGCAATAACAGGCTGGAAAAGAAGGTTTAAGGTTCATGGATCCAATGGGAGCCTGAACTGGCAAGACCCCCATCTGGATCCCTGTTCTGAGGAATTTTCTCATCATCCTATCCACCTCTGCCTCAGAAAGACTTTGGGAGGACCTGAAGAAGTGAAAGGTGGTCTGGAGGCGTTTTAGGGGTCTCCTAAAGGAAAGGAGATCAACCTCCGGGATACTGGCTCTGGTGAAAGCCATGGACTACGGAGCCAAAGAGACTTGGTAACGGTAGAAATCAGATCCAAACTCACTGAAATCTTCTTGGGTGGCTCAAAACGAAGCCCTGACAGACTGTGCAGAGAAGCATTTAGTGCTCCCTGGGCTCCTTTGATTTATGAGAGGGATATGACTGTGAAGTACTAGATGAAGAAGCAGAAGCTGGAATGAGGCCTTTTAGAACAAGCTTGTTCCTCCTGTCACTAATGGCCCTGGTATTAAACGCCACACAAATTGAGCAGGTGATGTCCAATTGTGCTGAGCACAGACAATAGATGCACTCCCTGTGGGCATCCGAGTTTGGGATCTTATACCCACATGTACTGCACTTTTTAAATCCAGTAGGCTTTTCAGCCATACTGTACAACATGAGGCAGATAGCCTAAACACAAAGGAGAAAATTTTCTTTTTTCTTCTTAAACAGATGTTAACAGCCAGAAAGATTTATACCAGCAATGGCATAACTAGAAAATTCCTAAAAGTGAGGTAAAAGAGGAAGAAAGGTTACCAACAATGGAAAATGAAGATTACCAAAAAAAAAATTTAATTTGGTAGCTAGAAAAGTTTAGAAAAGAGGTAAGGGAGATGCTATTAATAAGGATATAACATTTTTAAACTCAATAATCCCACAACAAGCTGAAGAGATCACAATCCAGACCGAACTGTACTGCAGCAAATGAGATCTGGGGTAACAATGGTCAGAGGCATTATGGGTAAGGGAGGAGCTTGTGAGAGTCAGAGCCCAGAATTTAGAGGAAGTGGCCAAGTCTATCAGATGATCGGATCCAAACCCATTAGTTGAGAAACTAATGAAAAATACATCAGATCTACAATATTACACAGGTAAACTGACGGTTCAAAAACTCGTTTGTACCAACCATTCCTCTGTTGATCACACTGTCATTGATAAAACAGCATGCTCTCCTTCAATTAGATGCAGCAGTTGTCCAAGTACAGATAAACGGGAAGGCCCTGTAACTTGAGATAGGCCAGCACTAGCGCCAAGCACCTGAACCAGAAAAATCAGTGATCCTTGAATATGGGGTTATGCAAGTAAACATCTTTCATACCCAGAGTGAGCTTGCATGCTCTTGGAAGCACAAAATGTAGAAAAAGTGGATGAGCACCCTGAACTTCAACACAAGCAATACCTTCAGCCGAGAGGTTTATTATATAATGGACTCCAGGGCCTGTATTTTCTGAATAAAAATAGCACAAAGCAAAATACTTCCTCCTTATTCTGAGAGAACCCCCCCTTCTCTATCGCCACAGAAGCGTTATGCATTTTGGAATGTTTTTTGCCAAGGGTAATCTAATCTGGGGGAAGGAGAAAGTATTTTAATTAAAGGCAGACATGATTACCCCCCACCCCAAACATCTTTATTAAATTTACACACAAGACAAAGGCAATCTTACATTTATGTAAATGAAAAACATACAAATATTACATTAGTTGCAAACAGTTTACATCACAGACACAATTGAAACAACTGTATTTGCAAACATAAAATCACTTATAAACCATCCAGTTAATTATATAGCTCATTCAAATCTTGCCTCAAGCCTCAATCCTGCCCTGCATATATCGTCACCACAATTCCCAGTTTTTCCTATGTAGTTTGCTCCATCCCTTTTCTAAAGATCCCAATTCCAGTTGTTTCATCTCTTAATATATTCACTACTTCTAGTAAAGTTGGTCTAGACTGATTTCCTTTTAATAGTAATTGCTTTTTTTGGCAGCCACCATTACTATGTCTAGGCAATTCTGATTTTGCAGCAGAACAAAGAAATAATGTCTCCAGTCAGCCCAATTTGCTCACCCAGCATCTCTGACAGAGCGATCTGCAGGGAATCCAAAAAGTCTGCCAGCTCACAAACTTCCAGAAAAATATGTTCCCAGCAACCTCTGCCTCTCACCTCCATTTGCTATCCACCTGATGAAAAATTCTTTGCAGTCTACTTGGGGTATAAAAATACCTATGTAAACACTTCAAGCAAAGATCCTAAATCTTCTACACTTTATTGCATATTTGGGAGATATACATATATCTCCCTCATTGACCCTGTGAATTGCTTATCCAATCTCTCTTCCCAATCCTTTCTAAGATCCCCTGATTGAGTAGAGTCTTATAATTATGCAATATTTTATACGCTTTACTAAATTCCTTTTTAACAGCAGCTTCTGTTCTAGAATCTGTTAAAAACCCTACCAGTGCTGGTCTTTCATTTAGGAGCGGCAGACATGCTCCTTAACTCTACTTTGCATCCCAAGATAAACCACCTCACCCATTGGGGGAAGAAAGGTAGTTCCTGAATCGGGCTGAACCAGTAAGCCTGAATCAGCAAGATCAACAAGGAAATTCTGCTTTTTAGCTGGGTTGAGGGACCGTTGTATACATCAGACTACATCAGCTGCTACAAACCTCTGTCTTCTTAAATTACCTTCTTTTGTATAAGCAATTTCATGGGGAAATTTGTAAAGTGACTGGACACTGGAGAATGAAAGACCCGTTTCACCAGGATAGTTTTACCTTTTTTTCTGTCCAGTTTTTGGATACTGCCAGCAAACAAGTGCAAAAAAAAAAAAAAGAACACAAAAATTCCTGGACTGTGAATAATTTATTATCTGCATTCCTGACATACCCTGGTAGCAGCTATACCTTTAGTGGTGTGTATCAGATCGCTCAAGGTGATATCCTACTGCAGGCATCTGTCATACTGTACCCACATTTAACTGCATCCTTATGAACGTCTGAGGGAGGTCCACAATTGTTTACAAAGGCTCTAAAGACTGCATAAGATACCTCCTCACTCATCTACTGTTCAACATCTCCCTGACACTAGACCCCACAGACTTGGCAGCCCTCAGGCCAAGAGTGGCAGAGTTACAGTGCTTGACAAAAGCAAGACTATTTGACTGACAATCTCTTAAATGTGCAAGAACTAGCAATGATCTTTCACACCTTAAAATTAATTTTTCCCCCAATCATTTCATTAAGTGTTACTGGCAGGTCCAGTGCTGATGCTCTACTCAACAAAGAGAGAAACTCAGCCGCAGACTTTTGCATATTTACTCTTACACCCAATAAAAATGTCCAAGCTTCCTGGGTGCCTGTAGATGTGAATCACTTTCATAGGCATTCCTGAACATCTGTATTACAAGGGCAGTAGTAGATACCTTGATTTATTGGGGATAAAAGAACCAAAGTCAACATTTATGAGAACTGGTCAGTTCTTTGGACTCATCTGAAACCTCATTAAAATTTGTTACCCCAAACAGGTTATCTGGGAAACTTATAACAGACATGCCACCTCATCCCTGTCACAATGAAGCAGCAAAGGAAAATGGATTTAGGTACAACAGGCCAAGTCCTCTTTCTGACCTACTTCTGGTTCTCACCACCTCTTCAATTGAAAAAGCATGTTGCTGTCCCAAAGATGTATGGCTCAACAAGAAGCAGTAGGGCAGCATGGTTCCTCTATTACAATATATTTGATGAAATGCATATAGTCAAACTGCACAGCCCCCAAGGGAGGCATTAAGATTATATCTTTTTAGGCATAACTCCTACTGAAGAGTGGGAGGCACAACCTGTTCAGATTTCCCTTCCAAAGAGGAGAGCAGGCATGTCAAAACGTAGCTTCCGAAAGCATTAGGAGCTTGCTTACCAACTGCGGGTACCTGTGTGATGCTGTACTACTTCCTTGGGAAGCCTGGAGAAATGGATACCAGTACCCTACTGTCAGTCTCAAGAAGCACTGACAAGTTGTAAACGTAATTGGAACAGAAACCTGACAAACTTCAGCCTCTAACCAGCAGATGCCTTTAAGTCTTTATAGGGCCGATGCATTGTAAGGGCATTGGACACTGCATAGATGATTTAATAGCTTTTTCTTTTCTTTTTACCCATCTTTTGAAGGCATCTTTAATCCCTATTCACCTGAAGAAATGACAACTCTTTAGTTTCTGGGCAGCCATATCTAAAAGCATGACATTTACCTATAAAAAGGCATGCAAGGCTTCTGTTTGCAAGTGTCTGCAGTTTGGCTAACCTAGTTTGCTGATGACTACAAACTGGGGGTGGTTATCAAATCCCATTCTGATACTCAAATTATCCAGCAAGGGCTGGAACGAACAAATGCTTGGTGGATTAAGCGTGACATTACCCTCAACACCAAGAAATGCAAAACAGTTTATTTTGGTAAATTCTAACAGCTACTGCTCATCCCATTTTATATAAAACATTCCACTTGCATATGACCCAAAGGATTTGTGTATTATGTTAAGGGGACTTTCCTTTGGTTCATATAAGAGTTTACTAGGACAACCACCACAACGGTCTTTTTAAGCCTAGCCATGCATCCCAAATCTCTGACAAGTTCGGGCACTCTTGACAACTGTAAGCAGGGACTTGGGAGGTGAAATATTTGCAAACTGGGGCTTTTGAGATTAATCATTTACAGTCTGCCTGTGTCCATTAAGAGATATAGGTGAGAACCCAGGGATTAAATTTCCCGCTCCCTATCCTATTACCAAAGCTGCACTTGGATTGGGTTAGGGAGAAGCTATGCTTCACATGGATGGGGAGCCTGTTCCAGAGAAGATGTAGTCTCTGGGATACTTGCCTCTCTCTCTAACAGGTCCTATTTAAGCACAGGCAAAGTTTTAAGTTTTTAGAATGGGTAATTCTGGTGCTGGCTGTTTTCTGGATATGCAGTAGGTCCATCAGAGTAGAGTCTGACAATGCCTTCCTTGTATGCCAAGTATACATCTTCCCATCTTGTAGGAGACTGAATACAAGTACAGGGCCTTCTCAATAAAAGGTGCTCATGACACATGAAGGTCCTAGGGTGTCCATTCACTCCTCAGACTTTTGGCAATACTTCCTTTGAGAGACAACTGACCACTGGTAGATAGACAAATCTTTATTACAATTCATATTATCTAGCACAGCTACTCTTCTAGCCTTTATAGTCTTAAGATGGGCATCCTTGCAAACGTCTCAAGAAGCAACATTGTAGTAGAGACCTAAACATGTAATGTGCTTAGCCGAGATATTTATCTGCCTCTTTAATGCACATTTTCCCGGCTTGGTTGGCATCCCTATATCTCAGAATGGGTACATTCAGATCTGGAAGAAGTTAGTAATACAAAACTTAAGAAACCCCTATTATTAAAACTGTAGGAAAGCAATGACACCCCCCCCCCCCAAATGGTATGCATCTGTTCTTCCACTGTAGGCATGGCCAGAGACACTAATGAACACGTAATAAGCCACAATGGCAAATGAGAACTGAAGACGGGCAATCCTATCTCTTCCTTTAAACCACACTGTAGAGACCCCCAGGGAGGGGATATGTAAAGTCACCATAGAGAGGAAAGCTTTAATTCTAGCAGGACACTGGACTCTGCCTGTTGCAGAGGTCCCAAAAAATGCAACTGCAACAGTGACTTACACAAAGAACACAATATTCCTAGGAGTCTTGGTTTAAGACCTGGAAAGACCCAAGCCTCCTGCAATACTTGAAGATAAAAAGAAGCAAGGAAAGGGAAGCACAGACAAGAAAGGTGTGAAAGGATGTGTATCCCTGCCCCTTGTCCCCCAAATTATAGTGGGGATGGCAAGAGTGAATTAGAATTGTAATGGTTAATCTAATATCCACAATTATGCTGATTATACATCTGTATTGTGTTCATGTGGCTCACCACTACAATCTAACCATGGAAAATATTACTAGAGCTGGACCCCAAATGCATTTAGGGCGGTTGGGCTAATGAGTATAAGAGTATTGTATGCCCTTTATGATGGCAGGGGCAAACCCTGTTCTTGCCCTGGATTTGAGATTCAACCTACAATGCTACAAGGATGTGTGAACAGTGGACCATACAGCCTTTACAAGCCTAGCCAATAATACTCAAGGATATGATAATAATATAGCTCAATTCCCCAGATATGGGATGAGGTATCAGGGCAGTGGGACTTTGGGTGTTTTGAGTCCTGAGTCACTTTACAGACTGCCTCTGTCCATGAGGGACATGGGCAGTAACCCTGGAATGAATTTATGGCTCCCCATCCATTTATCCAAAACCTTCTTGAAGTGAGTGAGGGATGTGCTTTGTTTTACAAAGATGGGCTGTTTATTCCATAGGCAAGACAGTCTGAGATATGAATCTGTCTCTCCACCTAGTTCTGTTAGAGTCAGAAATAAGGTTCATGGAATAGGTTAACCTTGCATAATTTTTCTTGCAAATATGTAATTATCAGGGTTGGACCAGAAAACGCCTTGTAGGTCAGGCAGAAGTCTCCTCTCAGTAAACAATGTGAGAGAGCAAGTAAAGGGATAGGGCCTTTAGTCAGATATGCACTACACTTTGCTGTTTTTAGTGAAAAAACCTCTGGGGCCTCTTCAGCTGGTATAAGTACCTGGTTAGGTACATGCAAATCTGAGTATTGTACTCTATTATGCCCCTAATTAAAGCCAAGTACAATGTCACTGACTTCCTTTTATCTTGATGCCATGCCTTTACTTATAAAGCTGAGTCACACAGAAGTATTTCTTCACTACTGTGAAGTTCAGGTTACTATATCTGTGCTTTCTTGGGTACCTCATCAATGGGTTTACTTTACGGGTGTGCTATTAATACCACCATTTGCAGGTATTTCTGAATTAACAATGGGTATTATGCCTTTTTAGCATTTAGTCTCAGACCACGGGTTTTGCAAACATTAGTCATTTTTGAGATATCATTTGGGGATTCAATGATTGCTCCTAGTTTACGGTCATCAGTGAACTTAAAAACAGACCAGACATTGTATGTACCTCCCTGAAGTGAAGGTCAAACAGGAGGATCCCAACACAGAGCTCTGTGCGACACCACTTAACAGGTTTCTTAATCGGAAGTGGATTCACCTATCTGGACAACACATGTCCTGTTAGTGAGCCAGTTAACTATCCATCCGAAGTAGGGGTTAATGCCAAGCTCATTTAAGTTTGGCTTGGATCCAAAAGTGGGGGATTGTGTCGAAAGCTTTGGTCATATCTAGATAACGGCATGCACTATTTTACCCCCATCCATGGCCCTGGTGACTTTCATGCAGTCATTCACCAGACTGAGCAGGCAAGACCTCAGTTTGATAAAGCCAAATTTGGTCTGGTTCAGTTTTTGGAGGGTTCCTAAGTTATTGATCATTGGTCCATGACAACTCTCCATGGCCTTGCCGACAAGACTGGTCAAGCGTATGGGACTGTAGTTCCCTGGGTCAGTCCCTCCCCCCCATGCAGAGTGACTACTGCTGCACTCTTCTGGGACAAAGCCCATTCAGGGCCAGTGGTTAAAGAGGGCTTCTAGTGGCCCTGATAGATTCTAAGCTATTTAAGAAGCATCCTGAAATATTGGCAAGACCCATGGAGGCTGTTTTTTTTTTGGCTTTGCCAAGTGTGGTAATTACCTCCTCCCCCTCAATGACTGGTAGGGGGAAGTTTGTGGGCATTTCATTTGGTGTGGTAAGAAGTGATTGGGGGGGGGTAACAACTGGTCTGATAGCAATTTTGCTACAGTTTCAGGCTAGGTGTACTGTTGCTATTCAGGATTAACCTGGTACATTGTGGGGCATTTCCCCTGAGGTTACAAGTGTAACTAAAAAAGCTTTATTATTTTTCACCTGGGAGGCTATCTTTGCCTCACAGCTTGTTTTGGCAGATTTGACCAGCTCTCTAATTTGTTTAGACTGGTGTCTTTTTGGACTGATTTGTCTGTCCCTTCTTGGCTTTGGAGAGGATTTTGTTTCCTTTTGTTGAACAGCCTATTTATGCTAGGGGTCCACAAGGGTGGTTTAATTTTGCCAGTAATCATTTGACTTGGACATGTAATGTCTCCTCTATGCAGCTGTGAATGTGGTTGTACAGTACTTGTATCTAGAGCTCAGTGTAGGAGTCAGCGTCATCCAGCTTCGGAGGGACTTGAAAATTTAATATGCTGTCACTGGCTACTTCCAAACCATCCTGTGCACGAACCGCTTTTAGATGGGCCATAATAGTTGCCATAGATAGTTTAGAGTATGATCTGATGACTTCTTGCAATTAACTTCCCCATGCCTTGGAGAAAAGAACGTAGTTGGCTATTCGTAAGTGACAATTAACCCTTTCTTGCCTTCAGACATGGAAATAATTGTCTCAATATGCTATCATCTTTTATTCTAGCCAGACTGTACCTCAAGCTGCCTGTGAATGTCCAGAGTAGTACTCTGCCTTTTATTCTAAGGCACAGGGAAGAAAACTGGTAACTGGCTACCTTGGCTCACAGCCACTTATGTAAAACCCTTGGGCACAATGGAGGGGTTAGTGGTCAAGGCAACCCTATCTTTGTGGACAAAGGGCTCTTTACACAGAGGCATTTAGTTCTAAAACTCTCCTAGCTGATGAGGCTAATATTAAAGAATGCGATTTTACAAGAATTTCAAAGGCCACAGAAAGAGCTGGTTCAATGGGAGTTGCACTTCAACTTTTACAGCATGGAGAGCACCCTCCATGCTGTGGGGTAGTTTCTCAAATCGGGCCAGCTAAGGCCTTCCACAGCAGGAAATTCTGATGAGTTATTACTGAAAAAGTGAAACAACCAAAGGTTTCTACCTTAACTGAAAAGGGTGGGAGAATTCATACTGCATTGTTTAGAAAGGGGGATTCAGTATCATTTCTGGCCTCTGCTCCTTTTGGACTACCAGGTGGAGCAAGAGAAAACGTACAGCAAGACCTCTTCAGTTTAAAGAGATGGCATCCACTGCTCAACGCTTGCTTGTAAGGTACTCTGGAACTAAATTTGACAGTTAACGAGGTCTAACACTGAAAACCCCCACCCGTGGATCAGGTCTACATCTCCCTGTGCAGCACCCATGTGCGTCAACTGCAGAGATTCTGTTCAGCCAAACTGTGTTCAGGAAGTATGTAAAGCTTGCAGTCAGGAATAACATGAACTGCAATGTTCCTCCCCAAGCCTGCATAGCTAGCCTGAAAAGGTGATGAGTTGGCTCCCTCGGTTTATGTATCACATGAATTTGTCTGTGATCTTCAACATCCCCGGCACCCAATATTTTCTGAACACACTTGGTGCAAAAATGACTGCCACAACATTTTGGCGATACTTCAGTGCAGTTCACTTTCCTGCATATTCCAAGTGCCTTGCAATACTGTGTCCAGAGTGAGCTCCCAAAGCCTGATCAGACAACTATGGTCAGCGTCTGAAAAGAACTTCATGGATTAGTTTCATGCACCAATCTTTTTATAAGCATCTTTATTAAACAGAGC